>NC_134353.1:37252495-37517495 GCF_048569485.1 Anomaloglossus baeobatrachus
GATTCAACTCAATTTGCAGAAGGCTACAAAGATCTCGCCAGAAACGGGAAGTAAATTGCGGGCCTCTATCACAAATGATACGATCTGGCATCCCGTGAAGCCTAAAGACATGCTTGAGGAATAGTTTGGCTAGTACCCTGGAAGATGGGATTCTCGATAACGGTACGAGATGAACCATCCGGGAGAAATGGTCCATAATAACCCACACAAATCTATGTCCCTGTGAACATGGAAGATCACCCACAAAGTCCATGCCTACCACCTCCCATGGTCTATCTGGCACTGGTAAAGGATGCAAGAGTCCAGCCGGTCTCTGCCGTAATGGACGGTTGCGAGCACACGAGTAGCAGGAACCGACATATCTCTTGACGTGGCTGGCTAAGTGTGGCCACCAATACCACCTCTCCAGTAACTCTCGTGTCCGCCTAATACCAAAATGCCCACCCTCCTTTGAGGTGTGGGCCCATGACAGTATATCATTCTGTCGATCAGGCGGAACAAAGGTCTTGCCCGGTGGGATTTGGTCTAACGTCACAGGGGAGAGCGTATGAAAAACCCTGGAGGGAAGGATAAGACGAGGTTCGTCAATCTCCTCCTGGGTAGAAAGCATAGAGCGAGACAGGGCGTCTGCCTTGTTATTCTTACTCCCAGACAAATAGTTGATGGAGAAGTGAAAGCGGGAGAAAAACAAGGACCAGCGGGCTTGGCGAGGATTCAGACGCTGAGCGGTTTGTAAGTACGTCAGATTCTTATGGTCTGTATAGACCTGGAAAGGATGTTTCGCTCCTTCCAGCAAGTGACGCCACTCCTCCAAGGCTAATCTCAAGGCGAGCAGTTCCCTATCCCCAATGGTATAGTTTCTCTCTGCTGGTGAAAAGGTTTTCGCAAAGAAGAAACACGGCCTTTTTCTACCTGCACCGTTCCTTTGATACAAGACCGCACCAGCACCCACTGAAGAGGCATCAACCTCTAAGAGGAAGGGCTTACTCTCATCGGGTCTTTGAAGAACGGGAGCAGTTGAAAAGTGTCTTTTTACTGCCTCAAAAGCCTGAGATGTCTCAGTAGACCAGGCTTTGGGATTAGCACCTTTCTTAGTCAAGGCCACCAAAGGGGCCACCAAAGTAGAAAAATGGGGTATGAACTGCCTGTAATAATTTATGAATCCTAAGAAGCGTTGCACCGCCTTCAAGGAATGAGGTTCGGACCATTGCAGGACAGCAGAGAGCTTCGCAGGATCCATAGCCAGGCCCTCTTGTGAGATAATGTAACCCAAAAAAGGCAATGAGGACTGCTCGAATACACATTTCTCGAGTTTAGCAAACAATGAGTGCTCCCTTAAACGGGAAAGGACACGAACGACATCCTGACGATGAGTCTCCAGATCAGGAGAAAAAATCAGGATGTCGTCCAGATACACCACTACTGAGGATAACAGTAAATCCCTGAACACATCGTTTACGAAGTCCTGAAATACTGCGGGTGCATTACATAACCCAAAAGGCATGACGAGGTATTCATAGTGACCGTCTCGGGTGTTAAAAGCGGTCTTCCATTCGTCACCCTTTCGAATTCGTACCAAGTTATACGCACCCCGCAGATCCAACTTTGTAAAAACTTGAGCTCCTCTCAATCTGTCAAAGAGCTCCGAAATTAAAGGTAATGGGTATTTGTTCTTTATTGTGATTGCGTTGAGACCCCTGTAATCTATGCAGGGACGCAAATCACCCTCTTTCTTCCGAACAAAGAAAAACCCAGCTCCCGCGGGAGAGACAGACTTACGAATGAACCCCTTCTCTAAACTCTCTCTTATATAGGTCGACATGGCCTCCGACTCAGGTATCGACAGGGGGTAAACCCTGCCTTTAGGTGGAACCGAACCTGGCATAAGGTCTATGGCACAGTCATACGGCCTATGGGGTGGAAGAACCTCAGCACCCTGTTTGGAGAACACGTCAGCGAAATCCAGATAGGGTGTAGGTATGGGAGAGAGATCAGTAGATGCAACCGCAATGACCTTAGGTGGTAAGGGAAGACATCGGGACTGACATTTCGAACCCCAACTAATAATGCTGTCAGACTCCCAGTCAATGTGAGGAGCATGAGTCCGAAGCCATGGGAGACCCAGAAGGATGTCGTCTATACCCTCAGGCAAAACAAGAAAAGAAATCTCCTCTATGTGACCCTGAGACAGGGAAAGGTGCAAGGGAACTGTCCTCAATGTAATGGAGTCAGACAACATAGTTCCATTAACAACACGGACAGGAATAGGCGCCTCTAACATGATAGAGGGAATATTGTGTCCCTTTACAAATCCTGAGGACACAAAAGTCCCGTCAGCTCCGGAATCCACAAAAGCCATAATAGGCCATGTATTCTCAGATAACGAGAGCTGACCTGGGATACAACACTTAGAGGGTGCAGAAGACGTCTCTAGTAACCCCCCTCTAATGGTTACTAGGCCAGGGAGTTTCCCTGACGACTAGGACACTTGTTGGCATAGTGCCCAGCCTGACGACATACGTAACATATAGGAGGACCAGACTTGCGTAGTCTGGAAGACGTATGACCTAACTCCATAGGAGTGGGAGATGTTTCAGATGCTGAGGAAGATGGTAGTGGACCCTCAACAACTGGAATAGCCCGATGCTTAGGGCGTGAGGAAGAGACCTCGAGTCTACGTTCCTTATGGCGTACATCGATCCTCGTTGCTACTGTGATCAAGTCCTCCAGAGAAGCAGGGACCTCACGAGTAGCAAGAGCATCCTTGACATAGCCTGCCAACCCTCTCCAGAAGATAGGAATCAACACCTTCTCTGGCCAATCTAGTTCTGCCACCAGAGTTCTAAAAGCAATGGCATAAGAACTAGTGGATAACGAACCCTGAGATAGATCTAACAGTCTCAGGGCCGCATCATGGGTAACCTGCGGACCCATGAATACCGCCTTAAGAGCATCAAGAAAGTCTTGATGTCTCAGAGTAACCACATCAGAGCGCTCCCATAGGGGAGTTGCCCATTCTAAGGCTTTGTCCTGAAGTAAGGAGATGATAAAGCCTACTCTGGACCTCTCCGTAGAGAAGCGAGAAGAGTTGACCTCTAGGTGTATCTGACACTGACTAATGAAACCACAACATGATCTGGCATCGCCAGAATATCTGTTTGGCAGAGCAAGTCGAGGATCATGTGCAGATGTCACCATGGTCTGAGGTTTATCCTCTATACTCTTGAGCCGTGACTCAAGTACTTGTATGTAAAGGTGTAACTGCTGATATTCTGCCATAACTGCCAGACCCTTGGCTCAGTCCTAATGTTACAGGGGGCTGTCTGATAACCTAAAGGAGTATCAGACAGTCAGGGTCCACCGTGCAAAGACTCTGCTGCAGACTATGGCAGAGTGCAATACCTCTGTTAACTCACAGAAGGATATAATAAGTAAGTAAAGCAATTCCTCCCTTACTTGGCGGGTGTGTGGAATGATCTCTGTTAATAATCACAGAGACAAAGGCAATGTGTGCGAAATGGCACCTACCTAGGTCCGCTCTTCTAGTGGTGCAAAAGAGACGAACAGCAGCGTAAGCCGCACAAAGCTCCTACCTCTGTTCGCTCCCCTAGTGTGCGAGGATACGAACAACTGCCAGACGCAGTATAAGGAACGTTACCCTAGCGGCAACGTCCACCTACGAGTCGAACCACAAGGCCCAGCCAGACCATGTGCCTCAGGCACCTGCCTATGTCCGCTCCCCTAAGAGGTAAGGATACGGACAGCAGCCGAAGCTGTAAGGTATAAGAACGCTAACCTGCCGGTAGCGCTCACCTAGCATAGACAGAGGAATGCCTAGAGGAACGCGCACAGAGCGTCTACTCTTATGCATGAACCAAGAGGACTGAGCGCCATGCGGCGTGTGTCAGGGTCTTATATAGACTCTGTGCCTCATCCAAGATGGAGGACACCAGAGCCAATCCGCTGCCAGAACGACAGGAGTGACGTCATGCTGGCCTATCACCGAGCAAGGCGTCACAAGCACATGACCAGCGACCAATCGGCATAGAAGGTGTCAGAGACATGTGACCTCGTGTCAGCGATGATGTCACCCGCACATGTGCAATGGCTCCAAGATAGGACTTAGTCTCCGGCGCTCGCACATGTGCAGTAGCAAGAAATCTGGACTTAGTCTCCAGCGCTCGCACATGTGCAGTAGCAAGAAATCTGGACTTAGTCTCCAGCGCTCGCACATGTGCAGTAGTAAGAAATCTGGACTTAGTCTCCAGTGCTCGCAGCAACCGTAACACGAGCCTCCAGCGTATCCCTATCTCCTGTCAGCCCCTGCAATAATATCCCCATACCATACCCCGGGCTGGGTAAAACACTGAGTGACAGAAAGAAATCTACATTCAGAACAGGAAATAATGGGGATATTATTGCAGGGGCTGGCACGTTGGGCGCCAAATGATAAGGCCTTAATTTAGGTTGATGCAATCTAGTCATGCATCCCTCTTAAACTGTCTGCAGTCCAAATTATGAGTCACTTGTGGTAGCATGCATAACCACACTTTCACACACACCAGAGAGACGTACTCGGATATGAATAGAAAGTAAGACTGACTTTAATACGGAAGTTGTACGGATATATATAATCTTATTGGCTAGGTGCCAAGAATACGTAACACGTCTCCTATTGGATAAAGTAGAACAGCTTATTCTGTGATATACAATTTACTGTAATGTGCTTGGTTACTCATTTATATTAAGCAATGTCAGCATGATTCACTGGTCACAAGAATAGCCCAGACTGTCTGTCTGAGTCTTATGCCAAGAGATATGTGGGGTACAGTTCAAACACCATCTTAAATCCTGTTCTTTATGGCTATCTCCATGTAACAATGATATACTCATAATAATTCATAATCTTGTCCATATCAGGACGACCTGGATAGTCCAGGGCGTCACAGTAACATTATACAGGGCTGGATGGGCAGGTAATTGGAGTGTATAAGGGACCTGACAGGTTCCCTTTAATGGGACACATTTAAAGGGGTTGTCTAGACTTGTGACTGCAGACATCGGAATCATTACAGCATGCGTCCACTGTCAGGATTATCCAATGGGGGCAGTCATGTCACCCCATGTGTGCGATTTGAATAGTACCACTCACATTCTGACTAGACGTGCTCGCTGTCACTCCATGGACTTCTATTGAGAGAGGACAAGCATGTCTAGTCGGCACCTGATCGCATGCTCACACCAGTAATACTAAATAATACAGTCCGCACACGCAAGGCTCTAGTTTGGAGTTACATAGACTGACTGCAGACTTTGATCACAAGACTGGACAACCCCTTTAAGTTTAGGAAAATAAATCCACCTCGCAATATTGTGTGTGGCCAGGTACTGAACATCCACCTCCCATTCAAATCAAAAAAAGGTGGATATGCAGTACCCGGCCACGGCCACAATCAGGAGAAGGAGCAACTCCGGAACTGAGCATTTCCGGTCACCTGCTGCCACCGCCGGATTCACAGGACTGCTGATCGATGGGGGTGCGGGATGTCGGACTTGGGCCGATCAGACATTGATGACCTTTCCTAATGATGGGCCATCAATGTTAAAGTAGTGGACAACCCCTTTAAGCCGTAGTCAATATGATGCCTAGTGAAATTGTCTTTAAATATTGGAAGCCATTTAACTGTTGTACAAAATAGATTTGTAGCAGCTGAGATGATGAATTCCAAATTCCACAACTTGACAGAACAGGACGACTGTAGGACTTTATTTACCCGGGATGGTTTGGTGATCGTGACTTACTAGTGCCGGTCTACCCACAGGCCTTTTATAACACTGTGTGTGACAGGCACAAAAATTAGAAAGGTTTCAAGGTCCATATTTCTTGGAAATGCAGCATCCCAGGACTGCAATTCTTGATGCGTATACGAAATCACGTGATATGGCTGGGGGTTAGTAAGGAAAAGCGGACAATGTAGAGATGTAGAAGAGCTGAGTTTGTCATATTAACTCATTCTGCATTGTATGTGGTCTTCAATAATTTCATTTATTGAGATATGTGGCTCAAATATTCAAGGCCAAGCGATAGCTCAGCCTTTGACTAGAGATGGAGGATTCCATTTGCAGGACTCCGGTATTTCTTGACCGTTGGATCAGAGTCATCTCCTAATCTCTCGACAATTAATAATCTGGCCTGGCGTGAGATCGTGTGTGCGTCTTAATGCTGAGAAGTACTGAGATTCATGGGGCTCCTGTCCAGTGGTCACAGTTCACTGACCCGGCCGACAAACCGGAAACCTGAGAATTGATCTCCCATTTCCTCCTTTGACCTAACTTAAAGCGCACCAGTCATCAGGATTTTCGTATATAACCTAAAGCCAGTGCTATACTGTGGTCAATAGTCAGCTCGATGTATAGGTTTTGAAATCCAAGAAAGTAAAGTTTATAAAATCGGCAGCTTCTTGAGTGACAGCAGCTGAGGATCAGATAATATCTGGGGGTATTCATAGTTTTCCCCTCCCCCTGTTAGAATTAGCATAAGTATTATACAATCGATTTAACTTTTCACTAGCAGGACCTGTGTAAGGTCATACCCATGTGACCAGAAGGGGTGGGGACTCAGACAAAAAAGCTGTTACCAGGAAGCAGCATTTTCTGTTTGCTGAGGCCCCGCCCCTTCTGGTCACATGGGTATGACCTCAGCACAGGTCCTGCTAATGAAAAGTTAAATCGATTGTATAATACTTATGCTAATTCTAACAGGGGGAGGGGATAACTGTAAATTCCCCCCAGATAGTACCTGATCCTCAGCTGCTGTCACTCAAGAAGCTACCGATTTTATAAACTTTACTTTCTTGGATTTCAAAACCTGAACATCCGAGCTGACCACTACAGGTATGTATAGAATCAGCCTGATAGTGCCAGTATAGCACTGGCTTTAGGTTGTATATGAAAATCCTGGTGATTGGTGCCCTTTAACCATTAAAGATGTAATTTGCCACCATATCTATGATGACATCTATGGCTTTGATCCATCAAGGCTGCAGTTTGATGAAAGGCGAGCTGGAGGAATGCATGCGTCTCCTCATGAATTTGATGCATTTTTCAGCTGCCGTGCACCCCCCACAAAAAATGTTTCCCCGGTCAATTCAACTTTCAGCCGCCTCTTTCCATATACTCTTCCAGCTAAGAATGGTGGACAAACGGCAAAACATTTTTCAATATCTACAAATCGCACAAACATTTTGCAAAATTACAGTTTTGCTCAATCAGAGCTTACGTACAGCATATCCCAAAAGTGAGTACACCCCTCACATTTTAGTAAATATTTTATTATATCTTTTCGTGGGACAACACTGCAGATCTGACCCTGTGATACAATGTACAGTGTCAGTGTGCAGCTTGTATAACAGTCTAAATTTGGTGCCCACTAAATACCTCAGCACACAGCCATTCATTTCTAAACTGCTGGCAACAAAAGTGAGTACACCTCTAAGTGAAAAATGGCTAAAATGTGTCCAATTAGCCATTTTCCCTCCCCAGTGTCATGTGACTCATTAGTGTTACAAAGTCTCCGATGTGAATGTGGAGCAGGGGTGTTACATTTGGTGTCATCCCTCACACACTCTCTCATACTGGTCACTAGAAGCTCAACATGGCTCTTCATGGCAAAGAATTCTCTGAGGATCTGAAAAAAAGAATTGTTACTCTACACAAAGATGGTCAAGGCTATAAGAAGCCTGACACTGAGCTGCAGCACGGTGGCCAAGACCATACAGCAGTATAACAAGACCGGATCCACTCGGAACAGGCCTCGCCATGGCTGACCACAGAAGCTGAGTGCACGTGCTCAGTGTCATATTCAGAAGGAAGTCTCTTCTAAAGATGATGCAGAAGAAAGCTTACAAACAGTAGGCTGATGACAAGCAAACTAAGGACACGGATTACTGGAACCATCCTGTGGTCTGATGAGACCAAAATAAAGTTATTTGGTTCAGATGGTGTCAAGCGAGTGTGGTGGTAACCAGGGGAGGAGTACAAAGACAAGTGTGTCCTGCCTACAGTCAGGCATGGTGGTGGAGGATCGTGATTTGGCGCTGCATGAGTGGTACCGGCTGTGGGGGGCAACAGTTCATTGTGGGAACCATGAATGCCAACATGTCCTATGACGTGCTGAAGCAGAGCATGATCACTTTTCTTCATATTTTAACATAATAATGACCTCAAACACCTCCAAGACCCCAAGACCACCACTGCCTTGCTAAAGACACTGAGGGCAAAGGTGCTGGACTGGCTAAGCATTTCCAGATCTAAAACCTACTGAGCATCTGTGGTGCCTCCTCAAACTTACGGTGGAGAAGCGCATGGTCTCTAACATCCACCAGCTTCGTGATGTCACTATGTAGGAAGAGAATCTAGTGGCTCCTGTGAAGCTCTGGTAACCTCCACGTCCAAGAGGGCTAAGGCCCTGCTTGAAAATAATGGTGAGCACACAAAATGTTGACAATTTGGGCACAATTTGGCCATTTTTACGAAGTGGTTTACTCATTTTTGTTGCCAGCTGTTTAGACATTAATGGCTGTGTGTTGAGTTATTTAGAGGACACCAAATTTACCCTGTTATCCAAGCTGCACACTGACACTGTACATTGTATCACAGGGTCAGATCTTACAATGATTACAAAAATGTAAGGGGTGTACTAACGTTTGTGGTATACTGTATATAGTAAAATATATCTCTTAGTATAATATAGTATATTACTTTGGTGCTCTAGGTACACACCAGGTATAAAGATGTGATACTATGTTGGGCGAGGTTTATATTATATGTGTCTCTATGTGGCCACACAGTGGTTGTAACATAACTTGCATCCTCTGGGTTTTTGAGAATAGAGATGAGCAAACCTCTCAAGGTTTGGTTCGCTGCCTAACCAAACAACAGTGCATTCGTCGAACAGTTTGACAAATTGAACTGCGAACCTTTAAGGAACGTTTCCGAACCTCATTGAATTCAATCGGAAGCCAAACATAAGGCAGAGAAAACCCCTTTAGCGGGGTAATATCATTGCGAAACAGCAGAAATACATTTTACAGTGCGTCACCACTGTTTTGGCATAGGCATTAGCTTCTTAAACTATTGATATAAGAAATATAGTGGTGGATGAGAGACAGGTGTAGGACTGGTGCTTCCATACCCCTGCCAGTACAGACAAGACACAACTTGGAGACCTATCTTGGAGTCTTCATATTTAAAATCCTTTCAGGCAGACAGCAGTACAGTGACATCAATTTCCCCTCTCCCCTAGGGCTCTAAAAAAGCTGGGAGGTACGGTGTATGCAACACTCAGGCTGGGGCTCAGTATTTAAATTTTAAAAATGAAGAGATGCTTGAATGACTGGTGTAGGCCTCTTGCTCCCTGAAGACTGGCATAACCCACAAGACACAACTTTGAGACTCATTTTGGAGTCTCGACAGTTAAAAACCTATCAGGCAGACAGCAGTACAGTAGCATGAATTGTCCTCCTCCCCTAGAGCCTTAAAAGAGCTGGGAGGTATGGTCCATGCAACAGACAGGCTGTGGCCTGGCATTTCAATTCTAAAATGTGAGCACACAGTGACCGTACCTTCTACAGCAGCATCCACATAATAGTGGCTTAGAAATTTCTGCACAACCAGATTGATCCATGCAGTGCATATGTAATGTCGGCCAGGCATAGTGCCACCAATAGGTTTGCACTATAATCGCACATGGCCTTCCCTGGCTCCTGGTTCAGTGGAGACAGCGATTTATCAAACTCGGCATTGACAGTGTTCCACAACTCTGCAGCTGTGTCACTGCATTCTCTGATGCATATTAACTTAAGTACTGCCTAATTGCGTTGACTTACACACAGGATGTGGCCTGGCATTTAAGTTTTAAAACTCAACAGAAATGTTTAAAAACATTTCAGACAGACAGCAGGACAGTGACATCAATTGCCCCCTTCCCCCTCCCATTTCACCATAGTGTCTTTGCACAGCAAGGAGGTATGGTCCATGCAAAAAACAGGATGTGGCTTGGCATTTATATGTTAAAAATCAAGAAATGCATGACAGACAGGCATAGGCCTTTTGCTCCCAGAAGACTACCACTACAGACAAAAATCTCTTTGCGTGTGAGGTAGAAAGAAAGGGTATTTTTTCATGCAGACTGTAACAACATCATTGGACTTGGAGTGACTCATTTGCACTCTAGTTTGGCAGCATTGCTGCCCTTGCATACACATATGAATGAAGACTACACTTTGGAATTGCCGATGTTAACTCCTTGAAATCCTCCTCCTCCTTATCTGCTGAGCTACACAGCTGCATGCCTTTGGGTTCACACCAAGTGGGATCTACAACTTCATCATCAGACTCTATGTTGTCACACTCTTCTTCTTCATGACCTGACATCACAGGACAGTACGCATGCACCTCAGGTATCTAAGTCTCATTATTATCACCTCCACCCCTGGGGGTTAATGTCAGTTGACGAGGGTTGGGATCCTGTTGGGACCCTACTTTGTCCGGGTCAGGATCCAACTCACAAAGATTTTGGGCATCGGTGCAGATGCTTTTACTCCTCTTAAGTCTGGGAATCTTTGGAGTGGACCTGTGATTCCCATGGGATAGAATGTGTGAACAGCTCTTGAGACTTGCCCATATGTGGTTCCCCACAATCAGTTGGTGATTTGTGACACGGGTGCAAACAAGTGTAATTGGGGTGGCACCTCTGAGGAATGAACTGTGTGTGATATGCAGGTGGACTAAGAGGAGAGGCCACACGATGCAGTGCTTGCCATCCCCTCCAGCACATTCTGTTTATCAGCCTCATTTCAAAGTTGAAGTGAGGTGCAGGTGCCAAGGAAATCTACTGGAGCAGGCTGTCCAGTAATGGAAGTTGTTCTCATTTCTCTTAGGATAGGATGAGCCGGTGATTGCTCACTAGAAATTTGACTAACAGAACTTCCCACACGTACACCTCCAACACCCCGCCTATTACTCCTTCCAAGACAACCTTGTCATGATTTACCACTCATGTTTGATGTACCCTTCCCCCTTTCAAACAGATGTTTTGCAACCCTACGCCCACACCTGTCAGACACCTGACACAAAAGATAAATTATTTCCTGCTTGAGTTCGTGATATTGGGAAGGTACTAATAAATACCACTACCTACAAATGTGGTTCACTGCGTGATTTGGAGCAGACATGGTAAAGTGCCAAGAAGACATTTTTAGCTTTTTCAATAGCAAATTTTTAGCAGCCACCACTAACAATACCAATAAATGCATTTCACTGCAGAATTTTGAACAGACAATTAAAGTTACCAAGAACCACTTTTTAGATACTTCCCTAACAGCTTTTTTAGGCCAGACACTAACAAGTAACAATACCTATAACTGTATTTGCAAAATTTGAGCAGGTAATTAAAATTGCCAAGAAACGGTTTTTACATACTTCCTTGGCAACTTTTTTAGGCCAGGCAATAATAAGTAACAATACCTATAACTGTATTTGCAGAACTTTGAGCAGGCAATTAAAATAACTAAGAAACAATTTTTACACACTTCCCTAGCAACTTTTTTAGGCCAGGCAATAATAAGTAACAATACCTATAAATGTGTTGGACTGTGTAATTTGGAGCAGGCATCAATATGTAGGAATACCTATTTAGATGCTTCACTGGCAACTCTTTAGCAGGCACTACTAGTATCAATCCCTATTTCTATCATGAAGTGTGCCGATTTGCGGTACCCACACACCTTTCGTCCCTATTTTAAATGATCGCTCTCCTATCTATCTCAACTAGCTAGCATTTTTCACCTAGCTAAGCTAACTGTCTAGTAGCAAGGGCGGCGGCAGCACCTTCCCTAACGTTTCGCATTCATAACATGGTGCCAACGCAATAGGCAGCCAATCACAGAAGCCCTTGTGTCTGAACCTTGTGGATGTTTGCCGTGCTGTGATTGGCTGCAGGAACATCCGCAAATAAAGTTAAGGGAAAAAAAATGGTGCCACGCTCAAAAAAGGCTTCTCCCAGTCCAGAGTGCGCACTTCCTACACTGATTTTACAAATCCCAACATCAGACAGCACCCCAATCCTTTCCAAAAGCAGAAAATGCTATTACAAAAGCATTTTTGGAAACACAGCCAGTGTTCGGCTGCACAAACTGAGCAAAGCAGAATATTGCCAATATTTGGGGAAAGTGCACGGTGTTACCGACCCCAAACAAACATGCTAACTCGAGTACCGAATTTGAAATTGGCAAACCTTTACCGAACAGGTTCGCTCATCTCTATTTGAGAACATTGCAATTTTTTACTGAGAGTTTGGATTTGTTAACAAAATTTAAGAAATGCTTATGGAAAAACCTGAGCTTTGCTTCATGAGTAATTGCAAAAAAACAAAAATATCAGTCGTTCTATTCTAAAAAATACCGTCTTGGAATGATAGTTAAGAACAAAAGCAAATAAAAAGGAAGAAACTCACAGATAAATTCAAGGAATGATGGATGGGGCTTTGAACACCATTGGGATCCTGCAGTACATAAATCCGGGAGATCCTATAGAATGCGGAGTGTCACCTCCATATTTTCATGTATTATACCGCCTGATAGCGGCCTGAAAAGGTGATGTCATACAATTTATTAGTCGAACATAAAAGTGAATTTATAGGCTTTCAGACCTCCTAGGCTTGATGTGTACCTGCTGAAAAATTGTGGGCCAAAAGCTTGTAAATTCAGGTTTACGTAAGTCTAATAAAATCCATAATACTATATATTCCATTTCTCTGCTCTGAATACTGGAGATGTCAGTTGAGGCCGTAAAGCTTTTTTGTACCCAATATATCAATAGTTATGCAGTTGCATACTGGTCTTGTTTGCTTTCGAAGAAAACTATGCTTGTGGGATCAAGACGGAAGGGGGTAAAGACTGAGCCAATGATAGAGGGTGCCATGTAAAATAACTACCGTGTTACCCCAATAATAAGACATACTCCCAAAAATGAGCCAAGCAGGATTTTTTGGGCTTTTTAGAGTATGCTTAAAATATAAGTCCTACTCCAAAAGTAAGCTCACTGTCACACCTTCCTGAACTACAGAGCCAGCAGTGACGTGTTTCCTTTGTGCAGAGCATCTTGCATGAGGAGATGCTCTGCTGTGTTTCTTTGAGCACTAGCTGACAGGTTGTTTGACAGCACAGGATTCATGCAGGTTCTAGGAGGTGCTGATTACTCAGGTGTTCCACCTTCCTGGTAATTGCTCTGTTTGATTACTGAGCATGCTCTCCCAGCATTTTGCCAGTTGTACTTTCTGGTTCTGCAGTTGTGCTCTTGGCTTGTATTTGTGCTTGTGTTGTGATCTAAGTTTCTTGACCCCAGACCCTTATGTGACTCCTCTCTGCTCGCTCCCTGTTCTTGATGTTACTTCCTGGCTTCTACCCTCAGACTGTTACTTGACCACGTCTCTGTTTGCTCCCTGAATCTAATACGTACTCTGACCCTCAGCCTGTGACTTGACTGCGCTTCTGTTTACTCCCTGTGTCCTGTCGTGACCTCCTGTTTCCTGACCCCGACTTGTGTGACTACCCTTACATCTATACTATCTATAAGTAGTGACTAGCATCACATCCTAGATGCAAATTATTTTTGCGTACTATACTAATAATATCCTGAAATAGGGCTTGGGCAGCCCTTCAAGGATATGTAACTTTTTTTGCTGTATGTTGCCCCATTGTGATGCTGTAGGCACTGTAGGCACTATACTCGCACGCCGCCTGTTAATGCAAAATGAATATTCACCTCTTTCCACAGCCATAATCCCACGCACTCCTCAGCATCAGTGATTTGGTGCAGTCAGTCTGCCTTTTTTCTCGGCCAAAGATCTCATCGCAATTCTCAGACTGGCCGTCTGCTTTCATGACCTGTGAGTGACAGCTGCATAGAAGTACCCAAGCCCTATTTCAGGATACAAGGTATTAGTGTGGTACCCAAAAAACCCTGACAGATTCCCTGTATACAGAAGGAACCTTCATCAAAGAAAGCAAAAAATTATAAGTCATTCCCTGAAAATAAGCCCTAGCGAGCGCAATTTTCAGAGCCCAAAATAATATAAGACCCTGTCTTATCTAGGATCGGTGATGATGGATCTGGAGATCTGTAAGACTTGAAAGAAAACAATCTTTTGAGCTTTGAATGCTGGAACATGGGCACAGTCATTTGCCAACTTTATCCAGGAGTCTTTTAGAAAAAGAAAGAAATCCCATGGACTCCCAGAACGTTGTCACATCTTGTGCCACAACATTCCAGGAAGCAACTTTCTAGAAGGTTTCTTATGCGTGTCGTTAATATGCACTTTAAGTGATCATGGAAGAGGCAGAGGGAAGGAGAAATAAAGGCATCAATGGGGTATGGGCTAGGGGAAAATATTTGCCAACATGCTTGGCATGTCCAAATCGATCACCTCCAAGAAAGACCTGCATGAGGTTGGTTAGCATGGTCATAGCCATTCTCCATTGAGATGGGCATACGTGTCTTCCATATTTCACCCAGTTTACAGCAAATGCTCCTAAGAGGGCTCTGTAGCAAATTTAGACTAGTTCCCATGCCCTGCCTACATTGACCCCACCAGCCCCCATGTGCCTGATCTTTCACACTATTGTACTTTCTTACAAAGTACCAAAGTACATGAAGATTGTCCGATCTTCAGAGCCTATCGGTACCCCAGATCTAGGAACTGAAGAAGAAGAAAGAGGGCGATGGATAAGGACACTTTTCTCAGGATCAACAAAGAAGTTGGTATGAGTAGAGGCCCCGTCACACGCAGCGATATCGCTAGCGAGCGTACCCGCCCCCGTCGTTTGTGCGTCACGGGCAAATCGCTGCCCGTGGCGCACAATATCGTTAGGAGACGTCACACGGACTTACCTGCCTAGCGACGTCGCTGTGGCCGGCAAACCGCCTCCTTTCTAAGGGGGCGGTTCATGCGGCGTCACTAAGCGGCCGCCAAATAGAAGCGGAGGGGTGGAGATGAGCAGCCGTAACATCCCGCCCACCTCCTTCCTTCCTCGTTGCTGGCGGCCACAGGTAAGCTGTAGTTAGTCGTTCCCGAGGTGCCACACGTAGCGATGTGTGCTGCCTCGGGAACGACGAACAACCTGCGTCCTCAACAATCAACGATTTTTTGAAAATGAACGAATTGTCAACGATGGACGATTTGGTGAGTGTTTTACATCGTTAACGGTCACTCGTTGGTGTCACACGCAACGAGGTCGCTAATGATGCCGGATGTGCGTCACGGAATCCGTGACCCCGGCGATATATCATTAGATCCGTCGTTGCGTATGACGGGGCCTTAGGGCCTGTTTGACCTCTTAATACAGCACCTTACTTTGGAAATTATTTTATCTTTTGCTTTTTATTTTTACCATCCAAGTAGCGGCTGTAATTGTAGGCTCACTTTTGGCTTGAAGAGTTGTAGTTTTCACGATGCATCAATAGTGACTGGTTAACTTAATTCTTTTGGGTCAGTTGATTATGATGATATCTATGCAAGTTTTATGTTCTATTACATTTTACTACTTTTGCATTATAAAATGACCTCTGAGAGCTATTCTCTTTATTGGTATCATTAAGGAGTGCATAGAAAGTTTTATTCCTTTTTTGGGGAGAGAAGGTGAGAAAAAAGCAGCTATTCGGACACTTATTTATGTTGTCAAGCCATTTACTGTCCAAGATAAAAAGTGAATCAGTTTTATAGTATGAGTCATTATAGCATTGCATACTTTATTTTTTATTTTAAGGGGACTCTGTCAGTACAGAATGACTATTCCAGCCAAGCACAGGAACTCGGTGCATCAGGGTGGTGCCAAACAATTAAGTGCACCTAACCACCTACTTGTTTTTTTCTCAGTATCTGCCCTTCTCTTCTTTGCTTAACAGCTTTGGCTTCATAAAGCAAAAGAAGGGTGGAGATAGATCAAAAATAAGCAGGTGGGAAGGTGCACTTAAATGTTTGTCCCCGCCCTGATACACCAAGCACCTGTACTTTTTTAGAACAGTCATTCTGTACTGACAAATTCCCTTTAAGTGCAACTTCCCACCTACTTGTTTTCCATCTATTTCAAACACTCTTTATCTATCAAAACAAAAAGAGAGTAGGGTGCAGATAGAGAGAAAACAAGCAATTGGGAAGGTGCATGCAAATGTTTGGCCCCGCCCTGATGCACCGAGCACAGTCATTTTGTGCTGACAGACTCTCTTTAAGTGCACCTTCACACCTACTTGTTCTCCACCTGTTTCCAACCTTCTCTGTCTATAAAAAAGGGAGGTGGAGATAGAGGGAAAACAAGCAGGTGGGAAAAGTGCACTTAAATTTTTGGCCCCGCCCTGATGCACCGAGTGCCTTAACTCTGTTTGAACAGTCATTCTATACTGACAGACTCCCTGTAAAGAGTCCCAGCCCTTTATGATAAATTTTATGCACTGGAAATCTCTTGAGAGAGCTTAGAACAGAAAGATGCCTTACACTTGGTACTTGGGAAATCAGCACCAAACTGATGTGGTACTATAGTAGAGCTATTTCTTTCAATGAACATTAGAAAACATACAAAAACACGAGATAACCAAGCAAGAATGCCTAATGCTGATCTACGAAGTAGTAACAGGGAGGACATGCAAAAAATATGATTAGCCTAATTCTAAGAACCCAGGAAAAAAAGGGTAAGTTCTGCAAAAAACTGCATTTAAGTGTCTTCTAAATTTATGGGTTCCCCCATCTACTTATGGTATGCACCTGGATTGATGTCACAATATGCTCATTAGGAGTACAGCTGATAGCAGTCATCGGTCAGCACCTATCTCCTCCTCCAAGTGCTGTGCTTATTAGTACAATCTCCTGCAGTAGCTCATTATCAGAATTAGTGAGACACAGGTACTGTTCCTTTCGCTGTCATTATCTATGCTTCAAATGAGTACATTCTGGTTCAGTAGAGCCTATGAGGAGGAACAATACAAGAGCCAGTATAAAAGCACAGACAAGAAATGCAGCAGCCATGTTTGAAGAATCTGGAAAATGAGATTACATTAAAGTTCACAAACTAACAACAGAGATGAGAAGAGAAAGCCATAAAACACTGGAGAATCTGTACAGATAGTGAGTGCAAGCACAGCAGTAAAGAAGATCAGAATATGAGCAAAAATAAAGTCACAAACATGTTTTTGAAGAAATAGTTCAATGACAATAAAGTAGAGGAGCTGGATTGTCCCCACAGTCCCCAGACCTCAACCCAATCCAACACTTATAGGTGAAGAAACAGCTGTATACATCCCCAAGTGAGCCGACCAGTATACACCAACATTGAGAACGTGGAGAAGAGACCTGACCAGTATACACCAACACTGAGAACGTGGAGAAGAAACCTGACCAGTATACACCAACACTGGGAACGTGGAGAAGAGACCTCACCAGTATACACCAACACTGGGAACGTGGAGAAGAGACCTGACCAGTATACACCAACACTGGGAACATGGAGAAGAGACCTGACCAGTATACACCAACACTGGGAACATGGAGAAGAGATCTGACCAGTATACACCAACACTGGGAACGTGGAGAAGAGACCTGACCAGTATACACCAACACTGGGAACATGTAGAAAAGACCTGACCAGTATACACCAACACTGGGAACGTGTAGAAGAGACCTGACCAGTATATACCAACACTGGGAACGTGTAGAAGAGACCTGACCAGTATACACCAACACTGGGAACGTGTAGAAGAGACCTGACCAGTATACACCAACACTGGGAACGTGGAGAAGAGACCTGACCAGTATACACCAACACTGGGAACGTGTAGAGGAGACCTGACCAGTATACACCAACAATGGGAATGTGGAGAAGAGACCTGACCAGTATACACCAACACTGGGAACGTGTAGAAGAGACCTGACCAGTATACACCAACACTGGGAACGTGGAGAAGAGACCTTACCAGTATACACCAACACTGGGAACGTGTAGAGGAGACCTGACCAGTATACACCAACACTGGGAACGTGGAGAAGAGACCTGACCAGTATACACCAACACTGGGAACGTGTAGAGGAGACCTGACCAGTATACACCAACACTGGAAATGTGGAGAAGAGACCTGACCAGTATACACCAACACTGGGAACGGGGAGAAGAGACCTGACCAGTATACACCACCACTGGGAACGTGGAGAAGAGACCTGACCAGTATACACCAACACTGGGAATGTGTAGAGGAGACCTGACCAGTATACACCGACACTGGGAATGTAGAGAATAGAACTGACCAGTATACACCAACACTGGGAACGTGGAGAAGAGACCTGACCAGTATACACCAACACTGGCAACGTGGAGAAGAGACCTGACCAGTATACACCAACACTGGGAACGTGTAGAGGAGACCTGACCAGTATACACCAACACTGGGAACGTGGAGAAGAGACCTGACCAGTATACACCAACACTGGGAACGTCTAGAAGAGACCTGACCAGTATACACCAACACTGGGAACGTGTAGAGGAGACCTGACCAGTATACACCAACACTGGGAACGTGTAGAGGAGACCTGACCAGTATACACCAACACTGGGAACGTGGAGAAGAGACCTGACCAGTATACACCAACACTGGGAACTTGGAGAAGAGACCTGACCAGTATACACCAATACTGGGAACGTGTAGAGGAGACCTGACCAGTATACACCAACACTGGGAATGTGGAGAAGAGACCTGACCAGTATACACCAACACTGGGAATGTGGAGAAGAGACCTGACCAATATACACAAACACTGGGAATGTGGAGAAGAGACCTGACCAGTATACACCAACACTGGGAACGGGGAGAAGAGACCTGACCAGTACACACCAACACTGGGAACGTGTAGAGGAGACCTGACCAGTATACACCAACACTGGGAATGTGGAGAAGAGACCTGACCAGTATACACCAACACTGGGAACGTGTAGAGGAGACCTGACCAGTATACACCAACACTGGGAATGTGGAGAAGAGACCTGACCAGTATACACCAACACTGGGAACGGGGAGAAGAGACCTGACCAGTATACACCACCACTGGGAATGTGGAGAAGAGACCTGACCAGTATACACCAACACTGGGAACCTGTAGAGGAGATCTGACCAGTATACACCGACACTGGGAATGTAGAGAATAGAACTGACCAGTTTACACCAACACTGGCAACGTGGAGAAGAGACCTGACCAGTATACACCAACACTGGAAACGTGGAGAAGAGACCTGACCAGTATACACCAACACTGGGAACGTGGAGAAGAGACCTGACCAGTATACACCAACACTGGGAACTTGGAGAAGAGACCTGACCAGTATACACCAACACTGTGAACGTGTAGAGGAGACCTGACCAGTATACACCAACACTGGGAATGTGGAGAAGAGACCTGACCAGTATACACCAACACTGGGAACGGGGAGAGGAGACCTGACCAGTATACACCAACACTGAGAACGTGTAGAAGAGACCTGACCAGTATACACCAACACTGGGAACGTGGAGAAGAGACCTGACCAGTATACACCAACACTGGGAACGTGGAGAAGAGACCTGACCAGTATACACCAACACTGAGAATGTGTAGAAGAGACCTGACCAGTATACACCAACACTGGGAACGTGTAGAAGAGACCTGACCAGTATACACCAACACTGGGAACGTGGAGAAGAGACCTGACCAGTATACACCAACACTGGGAACGTGGAGAAGAGACCTGACCAGTATACACCAACACTGGAAACGTGGAGAAGAGACCTGACCAGTATACACCAACACTGGGAATGTGGAGAAGAGACCTCACCAGTATACACCAACACTGGGAATGTGGAGAAGAGACCTGACCAGTATACACCCACACTGGGATTGTAGAGAATAGAACTGACCAGTATACACCAACACTGGGAACGTGGAGAAGAGACCTGACCAGTATACACCAACACTGGCAACGTGGAGAAGAGACCTGACCAGTATACACCAACACTGGGAACGTGGAGAAGAGACCTCACCAGTATACACCAACACTGGGAATGTGGAGAAGAGACCTGACCAGTATACATCAACACTGGGAACGTGGAGAAGAGACCTGACCAGTATACACCAACACTGGGAACGTGGAGAAGAGACCTGACCAGTATACACCGACACTGGGAATGTAGAGAAGAGACCTGACCAGTATACACCAACACTGGGAACGTGTAGAAGAGACCTGACCAGTATACACCAACACTGGGAACGTGGAGAAGAGACCTGACCAGTATACACCAACACTGGGAACGTGGAGAAGAGACCTGACCAGTATACACCAACACTGGGAACGTGGAGAAGAGACCTGACCAGTATATACCAACACTGGGAACATGGAGAAGAGACCTGACCAGTATACACCAACACTGGGAACGTGGAGAAGAGACCTCACCAGTATACACCAACACTGGGAACGTGGAGAAGAGACCTCACCAGTATACACCGACACTGGGAACGTGGAGAAGAGACATCACCAGTATACACCAACACTGGGAACGTGGAGAAGAGGCCTGACCAGTATACACCAACACTGGGAACGTGTAGAAGAGACCTGACCAGTATACACCAACACTGGGAACGTGGAGAAGAGACCTGACCAGTATTCACCAACACTGAGAACATGGAGAAGAGACCTCACCAGTATACACCAACACTGGGAACATAGAGAAGAGACCTGACCAGTATACACCGACACTGGGAACGTGGAGAAGAGACCTGACCAGTATACACCAACACTGGGAATGTGGAGAAGAGACCTGGGAGCAGATTTTAATTGAGACATGCATAATCATATGTTAAATAGCTGCAAGTCATTTTTATGTATGAGATAGCCAAGATGATTGTCTATAAAATGAAAGTTGTCTTATGCTCAAAGCTGTAGTGGATGGTGAGAAATGGAGCCTGAAAGTCAGAAGTGCAAAACATTGTTACTTTGCCACCCAGGGCTATGGGGTACTCGGTCCCGGGCAGTGTACTATTGGGATTTGTCACTCAGTGGCCGTTGCCCGGTTCCGTGACCCTGGGTGTTGAATTAAAAGGGGTTTATATACAAGGGAATAGTCAATAAAGTTTATGTCGTGACGCCACTTGCGGGTTGCGGTTATGGTGATGGAACCGGCGCTACACAGTCGTTCCACTGGGGCTGATGTGATGACAGCCTGGGTGTTGCGCCCTCTGCAAGTAGAGCCGGGGCCCCAGGGGATAGGTGATGGAGGTATGCGCGGGAAGAAGGTAGGCCACACAGGGGTTGCTGTTTAACTGGTTATCTTTACTCACTGTAGGTGGTAACTTGTACCCGGAGGAAGGCTTGTATTCACCTCTGGTTCCCTTAGTCCCAGTGCCGGTTGGTGACCTGGTGGCTTCTTTCCCCTGCACCTTTCTCAAGTTGGTTAGTCCTCGTGGCTTGGAGCGTCTGGGGGTCCCCTCCTGTTTGTCTCTCAGTCTCTGGTCCGTACGGCGGCAGTGTGAGCCCTGTAGGGTCGGTGTTCCGTTCCGTTCCCTGGTTCTCCCATTACTGCTGGTGCCCCGGACTTTACGGTCAGTGAGGTCCTTGATGGTCTCCTCACTGTGCAGATTTTATCAGGTCTGCCTGGAGTGTTTGCCTGACCTAGGGCTCTGTGCCCCATCGGTGCTATGGTTCCGGGAGTACTTCACCATACTCTTCCGGCAACCACACGCCTGGGCCCTCAGGTCCCTGTTACACTCCCGTGTCAGAGCAGTTGCGTCCATCTTTTCTCCCTTCCTACTACTGTCTCTTACTGTTTATCCCCTCCCACCTGGTCATTGTCTAGTGGACTGGATCGGCTCCACTTCTGGGTGGCCATCCATTGGGTCCATAATTATGAAATTATAATGTGTTTTGCTGTTACTGGCACTGGCCTTCTAGGTCCCTGGGGGTAGACCCTGCATCTTTGGCTGGATGCAGTACCTTGCATTGCCCTGATGGGTTCAGGGGCGCTACAGTTACCCTTTTGCTTGTCAGTCCATTATTCAAAAGGCTACATATTCTCGTTAAAGTTACAAATTCTTTAAAGCATACGAGGACCAAACTTTTTAACGTTTTAAGCTTTACTATAAAAGGTAAAGTGCTTACAAGAAAGGGAACAAAGAAGAAAACTAAAATGTTACACAAACAGTTATAAAATGTTAAAGTAGAAATACCAGAAATACCTAAATATTTCCATCTATCTTTTCTTCTCTGTCCTTGATGTAGAGAAGGATTGCGGATTACACTCAGCTTAGATAAACTCGAACACATGAACACCTTTCTTTGTGTAATCCATCAATTTATATGCGTAGTCCTCATGTTTCCATGTATGCCTGTTTTTTAACCCCTTCACGACATTTGAAGTACCTATATGTCTTGATCAGATACGGGTAGTTTTTTCATTTTCTCAGTTCAACATTTATAAAAATTTGTAAGGCACCTGGGGGTTCAAGGTGCTCATCACACATCTAGATTACTTTCATAGGGGGAGCAGTTTCCAAAATAGGGTCACTTGTGGGCAGATTCAACTGTTTAGGCACATAAGGGGGTTCGCCATCTATAAAAATTCACAGTTTGAAAATGGTAAAAATTTCACGTTTTGTAAAATTCCCTAATTAAACACAAATCATATTGCGCAAAATTGCAATGTGTCACGAAAAAAAAATTCTCACAAACATTAAAGCGTTCCAGAATTATTACTTTATAAAGTGACTCTGGTCAGAATTGTAAAATTTGACTTGGCCAGGAAGGTTAAAATAGGCTTGTGGGTCAAGGGTTTAATAGGGAAATAATTGTTTTGAAACTGAACTGTGAGCTAATACTAAGAAAAGTATGTTGCATATTAAATAGTTTGTTTTCCTCTGTCTCCTTCTTTCCTATTTTAAACTGGGGATGTCCAGCTTTCCTACAAAGGACCATCTGCCCATCCTTTCAAGTTCCGGCTCACCAAGCCAAGCTGTAAAGCATCAGCACTCTCTGTAATACCAGAGATAGCCTCCTTGGTTTTGAGTTCCCGGTAGTCTAGCTGTGGTATCCTGGTACCCATTCTACTGCTGCTGAGTTAAGCAGTTGTTGTGTGCCGGAATTATTTTGTGCACTGTGAGTCAGGCAGTATGAATTGCATTATGTTATACTGTGCATACTCTGGGGATTGTTAAATATAATACATTGTGTTATGCTGTGCATACACTGGCAATTGTTAAATATAATGCATTGTGTTATGCTGTGCGTACAGTGGGGATTGTTAAATATAATGCATTGTGTTATGCTGTGCGTACACTGGCAATTGTTAAATATAATGCATTGTGTTATGCTGTGCGTACAGTGGGGATTGTTAAATATAATGCATTGTGTTATGCTGTGCGTACACTGGCGATTGTTAAATATAATGCATTGTGTTATGCTGTGCATACACTGGCGATTGTTAAATATAATGCATTGTGTTATGCTGTGCATACAGTGGGGATTGTTAAATATAATGCATTGTGTTATGCTGTGCGTACACTGGCGATTGTTAAATATAATGCATTGTGTTATGCTGTGCATACACTGGGGATTGTTAAATATAATGCATTGTGTTATGCTGTGCATACACTGGCGATTGTTAAATATAATGCATTGTGTTATGCTGTGCATACACTGGCGATTGTTAAATATAATGCATTGTGTTATGCTGTGCGTACACTGGCGATTGTTAAATATAATGCATTGTGTTATGCTGTGCATACACTGGGGATTGTTAAATATAATGCATTGTGTTATGCTGTGCGTACACTGGCAATTGTTAAATATAATGCATTGTGTTATGCTGTGCGTACAGTGGGGATTGTTAAATATAATGCATTGTGTTATGCTGTGCGTACACTGGCGATTGTTAAATATAATGCATTGTGTTATGCTGTGCATACACTGGCGATTGTTAAATATAATGCATTGTGTTATGCTGTGCATACAGTGGGGATTGTTAAATATAATGCATTGTGTTATGCTGTGCGTACACTGGCGATTGTTAAATATAATGCATTGTGTTATGCTGTGCATACACTGGGGATTGTTAAATATAATGCATTGTGTTATGCTGTGTGTACACTGGCGATTGTTAAATATAATGCATTGTGTTATGCTGCGCGTACACTGAGGATTGCTAAATAATAATAATATAATAATAATTATTATTATAATGCATTGTGTTATGCTGTGCGTACACTGAGGATTGCTAAATGTAATGCACTGTGTTATGCTGTACGTACACTGGGGATTAGTAAATGTAATGCATTGTGTTATGTGGGCGTCACATGAGATGAGCTATCGCGCAATGCATCGTCGGGGTCATGGTTTTCGTGACGCACATCCGGCATCGCTTGCGACGTCGATTCGTGTGACACCTCCCAGCGACGCAGAATCACTCACAAATCATGAGTCGTGTACTCGTTTCTTATTTTTAAAAAATTGTTTATTTTGAATGGCGCTGGTTGTTCATCGTATCCGGGGCAGCACACATCGCTCCGTGTGACACCCCGGGAACGATGAACACAGCTTACCTGCGTCCCGCGGCTCCTGTCGCCAATGTGGAAGGAAGGGGTGGGCGGGATGTTATCGTCCCGCTCATCTGTGCCCCACTGCTTCTATTGGCCGGCCGCTGTGTGACGTCGAACATCCCTCCCCCTTCAGGAAGTGGATGTTCGCTGCCCACAGCGAGGTCGCTCAGCAGGTAAGTGAGAGTGACGGCGGTTTAACAACTTTGTGCGCCACGGGCAACTATTTGCCCGTGATGCACAAATGACGAGGGTGGGTACGATCGCTCGTGCAATCGCACGATAGATCGTACCGTGTGAAGCCCGCATTATGCGGTGCGTACACTGGGGATTGCTAAATATAATGCATTGTGTTATGCTGTGCATACACTGATGATTGCTAAATGTACTTTGCTGCCATCCACTGGTCAATGTATGCATATGAAAGTTAAGTGTTCATTCTCCTCACAACAAACTGCCATGGAAACGGCTGGGAGGAGCCTCCCACCTCAGTGCTGACATGGCTGGAAAACTGGATCAAACAAGTCTAGTCAGGAGAGAGGGCAGACGCTTCCAGAATCTGTATCCCACTCCATGCTGTGAGGGCATTTTTTCTTCATATAATCACCTCCACAAAGGAGTGAAGCTTCCTACAGCCAGGAGAGATAAGGCTGAACATGAGCTCTCGTGCATACTGGTTTTCTATGTGCTTCCAACCAGAACCAATGTAATATGACTTCTATGCCACAAACTCTGTCTGTCTTACCCCTGCAATAGGAAACGGTAGCACCAAAACCATGAGTAGCTCCATACCACCTGTGTGTCACCATGGAGCGCCAACCCATGAGGGGTCCTTCATCAGCAAAGTATTATATTATCCTCCTACAGCAAGTGAGAACTGTGCTTCAAACATGTTTGTTTAATAAGTAAAAGACACCTACTTTCTTAGGCAAAATACTAAGTGTACCCTATATAGTGAACTGCCGCCACTTTACCTTGCAGAGACAGAATGTATGCTATTATTCCCTTCAGTAAAGTGTTATGTTTGTAGGTTCACCCATGTGTCTGGCTGCTTGTAATTGCACAAACATCATAGGCGCTCCAACATCTGCACCCAGACACCACCTCCATAGGAACGCCCCCGGGGCGTCCTATACCATCTTCGTAAGTGCCACCTCCCACTATTGACAATTGTTGTGGACATGAGGGAAGCGTTTAGAGGTCCAGCATCCTACTTCAGCTACCGTGACAGTACCATCTTCTGCCAGTGGTACTACATATCCAAGATGGTCCTTCTGCAATATCTGGCGCCTACCCCGTGGGTCATCGCCATACCCATTAGATGGCCGTTGACCGAACGATGGCTTGGCTTATTGTTAGGATAGGATTCCACTTGTGAGAGACTTGCATGTATCTCGCATCGCATCACCCGTGACGGCCTGCCTCTTTCCCGATTGGAGCGTCTCAGTTACATAGAAATACATGCAGCTGACCTGCTCCTGTCGGGAAAGAGGCAGGCCATCCCGGGTGATGCCATGCGAGATACACGCGAGTCTCTCGCAAGTGGAACCTTACCCTTCGGCTGATATCGATCTCAGCTGAGACTCCCATACAGAGGAGCACTAGCTTGGCTGAGTGCTCCCGTGACTTTATGAGCAGGCTCCTAACTAATGCCTGCTGTATACAAGTCGATCTTTCGTGCGATAGCATGAGCGATCGTACCCGCCCCCGTCGTTTTTGCGTCACGGGCAAATCGCTACCTGTGGTGCACAAACTTGTTTAACCCCCGTCACACGCACTTACCTTCTGGACGACCTCGCTGTGGGCGACGAACGTCCACTTCCAGAAGTGGGAGGGACGTTCGGCGTCACAGCGACGTCACACAGCAGCCAGCTAATAGAAGCGGAGGGGTGGAGATGAGCTTGATGTAAACATCCCGCCCACCTCCTTCCTTCCACATAGCTGGCGGGAGCCGCGGGACGCAGGTATGCTTTGTTCATCGTTCCCGTGGTGTCACACGGAGCAACCGGCGCCATTTTAAATAAACAATATTTTGAAAGTGAGCGATGAGTACACCACTCACGATTTGTGAGCGATACTACGTCGCTCAGAGGTGTTACACGAGACGACGTCGTGAACGATGCCGGATGTGCGTCATGAAAACCGTGACCCTGACGATGCATCGCACGATATCTCGTCTCGTGTAAAGCACCCTTTACACATCGGCCAGTCCCTTATCTCAGGGAGAAGAATTGTTTCGACAGTCAAAGATGGGTCATGCAAGATCCACACCTTTCCTGATCACCAGTCAGCCGGCAGCCATACAGATTAGATTGTTGTCCGAACCCGCTGATATTGCCGCATTCAGCTGACACTTCTCTACGGTGCACTTTTACCCTCCTGATCTGCAAGAATAGCTCACAGATTTTATGGCCCTATGTACGAAGTTAATCATGCAAATGTCAAACTCAGCCTAATGGTAAATTTGATATTTTCCCAATTTTTAGATACTATACAAGATTTGGTGCAGACATTTTTCTATTTCCTTCATTGATATACTTATTTCATTAAACATCGTATAAAAAGATCTAAATGGAAAAGTTTTTAATTTTAGGCTGATAGTTTCTTTAGAATTTAGAACTTTTTAAAAATGTAGTAAACATCATGGATATACATTACTTACTTAGGGCCGTTGGTGTGTGAATAATTGCAGCTTTCCCACAGTTATAAGCAGGATTATTTTTCTTCATTTTTCAGCCTAGTTATTTATATCAAAAGCGTATTCCATTCCCTTCATACATACCGCCTGTAGAACATAAATAATTGAACAGTGAAATAGCCAAATGTTCCATCCATTACCAACTCTCCCCTCCCCAAATATTAATTAAATCCACATAGCAAGCAAAATAAATATTACATAAAGAGCAGTTTGGCTGGTAACATTGATCAAAGCAGCGTAGAGAAGATGAAACAAGCCCGGTTCGGTGCCGACAAATATGCTACATTTCAAAGGTGATCTCTGGCTTGGGGGCAAAATTCACCGAGAAAGTCTAATCCACTGGAAGAACGACTGCAAGGAACACCCAAGTAAAAGGCCACGTGCAGGAGAGAAGGCTTTAGGTTCGGAAACTATTTTACTTAAAAATAAAATCAGAATGATCAGGATTAGGATCATGATACAATAAGGTAGATAAGTGATCACATGATATGAGTTAACAAGGGACAGGAATGTTACTTGCTAGATATCTTTGGAGCACAATGCTGTGTTGATGCAGGTGTCACAGGTGAAAGACAGTCCTGTGGTGTCCGGCTACAGAAGGTCAGAGTGTTTGACTGCGCAAACTGCTCCCTGACCTTGTATTATTCCTCCTTTATTTTCTTCCCTTTCCCTTTAGGACCCTGCAGAGTTTCTTAGCCTGTCAGCTTCTGTTCATCAGTACTTCCATTCTGTCTTTATATACCTTCACTTCCTACTACTCGAGGTCTGCTGACACCCCTGCAGCAGTTAGATCCGGGGTCTGCTGTGGCTCGAGGGTCTCTGGACCCGGGGGCTCGCAGCCACTTCAAATGAAAAGGGGGGAAGTATTTACAGGGGATTACAGTTCGTGACGCCACCCGTGATTCGCGGTAAAGGGGAGTACCGCCGCTGCCGATGGGAGTACCCGGGGGTGATGGATTGGGGGCAGCCAGATGACGTTCCCTCCACGGATAGGGGAGGCCCCAGGACTCTGGATTGTGGTGGAGCAGGGGAGCGCAGGGCTGGTTGGGAGCAGGGAATGAACACGTACTCACTCAGGCAGTGTTGGTGATGATGTGGCTGCAAAGCAGGCTCTGACAACAAGGTAAACCAAGTCTCTGGGTGCCGCTGCCCTCTTAGGGGAGCTCGTCCGGGTATCCGGTCCATCTGGTACTGCCAGATGGTTCGGAGCCTGCCTCCATGCACAATTAGGAATGTTCTGGTGGCCCGTTGGCTTAAAGCTGTCCGGGCCCCGCTCCCTACTTGTTGCTAGTGGAGCTACGCTCTCAGGGGCTCATGCTTGGAATTTCAGTGGTCTGCATGGGTTGGAAAGCCCTATCCCCCTCATTGCACTAGTGCCCCTGATCTCTGAGCTTCTTGGGGACAGTCCATAAAGTCCCTATCCTCCACCGGTTAATTGCCTGGTTGCTTGAAGCTACTCCCCGACCTAGGGTCCAGTACCCCACCGTGCCTTTGGTCCCAGATCAGTTTTAGGCTCAAGATACTGACCGTCCTCCAAGACTGGGTCTAGGCACCCAGCCTCAATACCCTACGACTGGGTCCCGGACTCCTCCAATCCCAGACCACCGTCTGTGACCCAACCTGCAACCTACAGGGAGCCACCACTCCCTAAACTCCTCACTTTTCGAGGGCTACCACTACTCTCTCCACTTCCTACTACCTTCCTCCCACCAGTCTGCCTGACCCCTAGGTGGGTGGCCCTATTCCAGCTAGGCAGCCCACTCGTGTGCCTGACAGGGTGTGGTGTGAGATGTGATTGAGATATGGACCCTGGTGGAAGCAGTACCATAGGTTGGGAACCCAGAACCATGGGGGGTTGAGTCCTGCACCACAGAGTAGAGAGTGCAGTACCCTGTGACGCCCTGACTAGTCCAGGGGCGTCACAGGTACTTGTGATATTTCATATGCCTTTATCAAGTCTTCAATGCAAACAGTTAGTTTGCATACATCTGGAGAATGTTTGTGGTTGTTGCAGTTTCTCTCCCTGAGAGAACTAGAGATAAGTTGTTTGTTATTTTCCCTTGATTGTTATCCCTGTGTTTCCTTTAGTGCCTAGTGGGGTTGACAAAGAGCTCATCCCATCTACTCCCTACCTAAAGCCCAGATCAGGGTCAGCCTAGGGCCAGGTATCCAGCTCGGCGCATAGGTGCAGAACCTATCTAGGGCGATGAGTGAACTCAAGGTCCAGCATTGGGCTTTGTCAGGGGTCAGAAACCTTCTTCATTTCATCTGAATATTAAAAAGGCAGGAGGGGGATTCTGGAGACTATTAGGACGGCGGTGACCATTTTGTGGACAGCGGCGCTTCGCCAGGTTCCAACATACTCAGGAGTCTGTCAGGACCCGACAAAGCGCTGTGGTGCGGTGAACTGGTTACCATCGTCCTAAAGGTCACCCGCATCCCCTTCCTGCATTTTTAATATTCAAAACAGAGAACTGAGAGTAGAAAACTTCCATTCATCAATTTATTGGTACAGAATAATAAATGTAGAAAATACAAGGTCAAAATTAGACCAAGAACAAGTATACGGCACAAGAAGGGAAAAGATGACAAAAAGATTGGGCAGTAAAACCGGATACCTGCACATCCAATAGGTAAAATTCGATCTTAAACCCCAACACATGGCCACATGCATCAAAGAAGAAGAGGTTGAGACATAATTGCATCATATTGCTTGTAAAATATCAATACACACAACTTATGATACACATCGGAGCCATGTCCAGAGCCGATCAAACAGGCAAGCAGTAAAGTTTAGGACACATGCATCCTGCACACCAAACCAAAAAGGTTCATTAAAGTTATAAGGTCAAGGGGAAAAACGCACCAATGCATGTGTACAATCACAATAAACAAACTGCTAACCTGTAGACTAATATAAAGTACCAAAAGACGTGCACGTAATACCGGGGGTGACGGGGAGGGTGACCCCCAATGTAGGACTCCAACGTACGTTTCACGTCAGTGATATCTTCGCTTCATCAGGGAGTTTTTTAATATTCAGATGCAATAAATAAGGTTTTTAAACAGGGTGAGTGCCACCAGTTTTCTTTTTTTATTGTTGGATAAGAACATTTGTGCTGACTGCCAGGTTGATCCAATTACTGGCCATACTTTGTGCGATATGGTCTATAAATTTAAGTGGAATGAAATGTGTGTTGTTCTTGTTGTTGGACTGCTTTTTCCATATTGGATTTTTCGGTCAGGGGTCACCATCTCTCTCTTTCCTAGACACAGGTTTTCCCTTACCTTCCTTTTCACTGTTTGCTTGATACGTCCCTGTACTTAGTATGACAGCAGATCAGAATATCTAAAAGCATGTAAAAAAGTGGTCAAAAAGCTTACTAGATGACCGTTATCTTTTACGGGCCCTATATGTTATGGGGGACTGTCAGATTAGGATAAGGTGGTATATATCCCAATCGCCAGTCGGGCCCACCGTGCTCCTGATGACAAAGGAGCTGCTGGCAACCCAGAGGTTAGGCGGACAATACAGAGCTGGGTGGCTCTGAAATAATAGGGGCCTGATCCAAGTTAAATAGCACTTCGATCAGGAGATTATGAACCCTGTTAGCATCACAGGGTCCACTCAACCAACCCAGGAATTCCCTGTTAACGCAACAGGGGTCCTGAGGTACGCTGTCTGTGCGTGTAATGGGCACAACCAGACCGGGAGCGCAGCAGCCGCAGCCAGTTGACTCCAGTGGGCTGCACTAGCAGGACTAGATGGTAAGAGGTTCAAGCCCGGTGCCTGACCCTAACATGCTGAGCCACGGGTGTCTTGGCGTGACAAGCACCGGACGCCTAACCCTACCTACCGCTTCCAATCTAAAGCTTATGCCTCAATGAGGCTCTAACATAGAGGTGTGCTCTATCTGAGCATAGGTGAATATTGCGCACCTCCATGTTGTCTCCAACCCCATTTATAACCTAGGTCTGCCCCAAACCCACTGTGGACCACAATGGCACCTCCAGGGGCCAATAGCGGAGTGCCACGTCATCAGTGACATCACCAGCGGCCTATGTGGAACCGCCACGTCACTGATGACCTCATGGCAGCCACGCCCCAAACATCTCACCGGTCATCATCTCATGACCATGGTGGGGTACCGGGTCATAGGGGCGGGCCTCTGCGAACCAGTCCGGAATGGCCACATCATCAGGACATCTGATGCCTGCTGGTCTATCAGGGCCTGCCACCTCACGGACATGCCCAGTTAGGTCCTTACCGGACCTAGCCTCTGATGTACTAAGTGCCTGAGCATGCTCAGTAGCCTGAACAACAGTCTCAGAAATCAGACTATTAGCCTGAGCATGCTCAGTAGGCACAACAGAGAACTTAGACACGGCACAATGTCCAAGTACCTGTGCAAAGAGGCTTTTTGCACTAAGTGTGTGAGCATGCTCAGTGGCCTGAACCGAGGACTTGGCCTCAGGAATGGCACAGTCAGGCTGAGCATGCTCACTAGGCGAAACACTGGACTTAGGCTCTGACTGGGGTAAATCGGCACACGCATGTGCACTAGTCGCCTCTCCACACTTACACATGGAGGAGAAAGCAGCCAGCTGGACGACCCGTGGCACGGCCAAAAACGGTGGCCGGCGCCTGGGCATAACAGGAACCGCAGCAGGCTGCTTGCGGCTGCGGCAGCGCCGATTTGTAACACCATAAACATGCACACTCAGTTTGACAAGTTTTTTCCAGTAAGGAAAGAGGAATAATTTTTTTCCAAACAATTCTGGTTGGCAGTTTTTATTATGATGCAACAAAAGTCTAAGGTGATAAAATTCAACAAGCCCTATGCTTCTTACCCTGACAGATGATGTCGGGGAGAGTTGATCTCCAAGCATGTCCAAAGTAGATCAAAGCTGAAATCAATGGGTTTGGCTTAATTTTCCCTATTGGCTATGGGCGCCATCACATTCTCAATTCTGTAGTATCCAGGAAAAGGACCACCTGGATGGCACAATTGTACCTAATCTAGCCAATTGATCACGTCTGTCAGAGGCCACAGGCTCAAAAGGGCTACCTCAGATGGACTTGGCACAAGCCTCTCCATGTGACAGATTCTAGAGGAACCCCAACCTTCACCCTTTAACCTATTTAAAAGGATTTGCTCTTACAATAGTTCTCAATATATACATATATATATATACACAAGTGGTCAAAATTGTTGGTACCCCTCGTTTAACGAAAGAAAAACACACAATGGTCACAGAAATAACTTGAATCTGACAAAAGTAATAATAAATAAAAAATCTATGAAAATGAAAAAATGAAGGTCAGACATTAATGCTTTTCTGCTTCCATAGAATTTAAAAAAAAAATAAAACTCATGAAATCAGCCTGGACAGAAATGTTGGCGCCCTCCTCCTCCTCTTCTTCCTCTTCCTCCTCTTCTTCCTCTTCTTCCCCCTCCTTCTCCTCCTCCTTCTCCTCCTCCTCTTCTTCCTCTGCCTCCTCCTCTTTAACTTAATATTTTGTTGCACAACCTTTTGAGGCAATCATTGCAATCACACGATTCCTGTAACGGTCAATGAGACTTCTGCGCCTCTTGACAGGTATTTTGGCCGCTCCTCCAGAACAAACTGCTCCAGTTGTCTGGTGTATGAAGGTCGCCTTTTCCAGATGGCAGTTTCAGCTCTTTCCAAAGATGCTCAATAGGATTTAGGTCAGGGCTCATAAAAGCCACTTCAGAATAGTCCAATGTTTTCCTCTTAGCCATTCTTGGGTGTTTTAGCTGTGTGTTTTGGGTCATTATCCTGTTGCAAGACCCATGACCTGCGACTGAGACCAAGCTTTCTGACACTGGGCAGCACATTTCTCTCTAGAATTCCTTGATATTCTTGAGATTTCATTGTACCCTGCACAGATTCAAGACACCCTGTGCCAGATGCAGCAAAGCAGCCCCAGAACATAACAGAGCCTCCTCTATGTTTCACAGTAGGGACAGTGTTCTTTTCTTGATATGCTTCATTTTTCCATCTGTGAGCATAGAGCTGAGGTGCCTAGCCAAAAAGCTCCATTTTTGTCTCATCTGTCCATAGGACATTCTCCCAGAAGCTTTGTGGCTTGTCAACATGTAATTTGACAAATTCCAGTCTGACTTTTTTATGTTTTTTTTTTCAACAATGGTGTCCTCCTTGGTCATCTCTCATGAAGTCCACTTTGGCTCATGACGGATGGTGAGATCTGACACTGAAGTTTCTTGAGCTTGAAGTTCACCTTTAATCTCTTTAGAAGTTTTTTGGGGCTCTTTTGTTACCATTTGTATTATCCGTTTATTTGATTTGTCATCAATTTTCCCTCTGTGGCCACGTCCAGGAAGGTTGGCTACAGTCCCATGGATCTTACATTTCTGAATAATATGTGCAACTGTAGTCACAGGAACATCAAGCTGCTTGAAAATGATCTTATAACATTTACCTTTAACATGCCTGTCTATAATTTTTTTTAATCTCCTGAGACAACTCTTTCCTTCGCTTCCTCTGATCCATGCTGAGTGTGGTACACACCATGTCACCAAACAGCACAGTGAGTATCTGTAGCCCTATATACAGGCCACTTACTGATTACAAGATTGTAGACACCTGTGATGCTAATTAGTGGACACACCTTGATTTAACATGTCCCTTTGTCACATTATTTTCAGGGGAACCATCATTTCTGTCCAGGCCTGTTTCATGAGTTTTATTTTTTTTGTTCATTTTCATAGATGTTTTATTTATTATTACTTTTGTCAGATTCAAGTTATTTCTGTGACTATTGTTTTTTTTTTCATCAAACGAGGGGCGAGGGGTACCAACAATTATGACTACGTGTGTATATATATATATATATATATATATACACATAAATACTGTACCTTTTGTCCATTCAGTTTGTTTTTTTGTTAATTGATAAAATAAACTAATAAACTCTTCTACTTTTGAAAGCTTCTTACTTTGCAGCAATTTTTTTTCCCATGGAGCACCCCACGGGGCCTCCTGAGGGGCTACTCGTCGCCGACTCGGTGAAGAGTCAGGGGGATGTCACAGGTGGCCTGCCTGGGTTCGTGACTCCGATGTGTCCACAGAAACGGGAGATGGGGATGGGAGGGATGACTTTGTGACGCCACCTGCGGTACGCGGCCAGGGATTAGCTGACGCTGCTGTCGCTGTCTTCTGGGGCAGATGGTAATAGCGGCAAAGATGGTTTCTGTTCCCCACAGGTGGAGCAGGCTCCAGGGAGGAGGATGAGGAGATTAATGGCCGTCGGCCGCGGGGCGGCGGCGCTGGCAATCAAAAGTCTCTGTGGTTCCAGGTGGTTTACTCACAGTTCTTTAAATTACCCGGGAGGTGCCGGTCACCGCCGTGTTGGGCTCCAGCAAATCACGGTTAAGTCAGAGGTAGCCACCGGTATTTTGAAAGTGTCCTCTCTAAGAGTTGCCCCTCCAGGAGTGAGGAACCCGTGCTGAGCGTCCAGCTCCAAGCCTCAGGCCCTTTGAAAGAAGAGAAGAGGAAGAGTAGTGTCGTATCGCCAGAACTGGAGTCCCGGCTTGACTTGAGTGAACATTGTGTGAAGGTTGCTCCTACTTCTACCCCAAGTGGTGCCTGCCCCCTCAGGTGGTTGTCTTGGTGCCCGGGAAAGTCCCATGCTTTGTGATGGCCAACCCCCAGCCTACCCTAGTCCAGTCCCCAGTGAGAAGGCACCTAAGCTGTATGCAAAGTGTAAATTTGGAAACACCGGTGATTAACCCCCTCCTTACCCGAAATGAATACTGCAGCTTAAATGAGCTGTAGTACCCTGTGGCGACTGAAGCCTCAAGGGCGTCACAATCACACGTGTCTAAAACTTTAGCAACGTAGTGTATATGCACACGTCTATGTATTAGTGTGTGTCTGCGCATATAAACTTGTAACTGTGTATCTGAAGCAGCTTCTTCTTTATGTACTTTGGTTTACAAACTTCTTATTTTTGTCACTTTACTATTTCACGCAAGTGTTATTACAATCCATATTAACGAGACGTGAGTTATATTTGTACTTGGAGAAAATGAACATTTCTCCGCAGCCCGTCTGCAGTTAATATGTTATCTATCCGTGTATAATAACAGTGCCTCTTCTCCAGTAGGAATCAACAAGTTCTTCACTTATGTAAATTGTTTGCATAAAATCTCAGTAATTTCAGTTCCTATCATATAGTTAGGATGTCAGACACATGTAGTATTGTAAGCGGAAAGGCTGATTGTGCTCAAACACAGAGCGTGCAGTAACTAAAGTCGTAGATCTTCAATAATGTGCATCGGCTATAGCGAGGCTGCATTTTTACAGTAGACAGGAGTTTTGTAGATCTTTTTCCCTAGTACATATATATATGGTGATTGGCAGCTGATGTGAATTTTACTCCTTCATCTTCAATAAATGTGCAATATCATACTATCAATGTATAAACTATTTGAAGTAAGCTCCCTCTAGTGGTGGGTGTCATTTTAAAACTGTTGTCAATGTTGACTTTAGCTCAAGATAGTTAAAAAGCAAACTGTTGTGCAGCAGAAGTATATTGGAGAGAAGTGACCCCAGGACTTATCCATCACCCTCAAATCACTGCATAAGGTACAGTGTTCTGCTCTGTGTACATTCACATTGAAAGGAGAAAGACACTGCGTAAAGATAATATGTTATTCTAGAAGCCCTGTGTGAAGATTATTAAAGTATTCAATCTACTGTTGCCTGGAACAGTGTTATATAACTCTATGCTGGAAACTGTGACATCACCTCATGTATAGAAGATGCTGGTTAAGTGTGTCCTGATTTAATCCTCCAAATATCCACACAATTCATGTTTACTTTACCCAGCCTCCCTATATAGAGTGGTGGTCATACAACATTTTTTTCTTCAAAAGGAAGAGTTAAAAAATATAACAAGCCATAATCACATCGCTAATCCTCTGCAATCTCTGATCTCTCCTACTTGCTGCAGTGATGATGTCCTAAAATAACGGACATCTGTCTGCTTCAACCAATCACTAGCTGAGTTTGGATTACCGCTGCAGCCCATAATTAACTGAACAATTATTTCCTGTGTGTGGCGAGAGACCAGCGGAGAAATGATGGTGGACTGGTGCAAATTGCTTACTTTGTTTTCATATTTTCTTTATGCTGTTTTGGACTTTTTTTTTTTTTTTAAAAAAACAGATTTTGTCGAAGTGCACCACACCTTTAACTTTTTGCAAAACATTTGTGGCTCTGTACCAGAAAATTAATGTCCTGACCACTATTGATATACACTACTCACAAAAAGTAAGTGCTACTTGGATTTTGGGTGAAATTTCAGGATAATCCTAAAATGCCCTCTAACCTTTTCAGGTGAACTTAATGTGACCTTCTCTAAACTTTTGGATGCACATTGTATACTTGGCCACCTTGAATTCCATAGGGAAGACCAGATGTGAATTATGACGGTGTATTGGTGACCATTTGAGGGACATACACCACAAATAGGATACCCCAATATCTCGACATGTGAACGAGTTAAATAGAGGAGATGAGGGAGTTCTGACTTTCTGTGTGTTGGAGGGGGAACTGGGACAATAAAATTATCCATAAAGAAACAGAATGGATATATCACATGGAAGCCATAAAACCTGAAGGTCTAAATTAGACCCTAACATTTGGATGTTTCTTGGATGGAAATGTTGGACTGAATGGGTCAATGTAGGTCTCTTGGGGTGAGGGATCTTCCTCTTCATTGTACAGTGAATGGAAAACGAGACCTGACAACTAGCAGTAACTCTAGAAATAAGACCTCGTTGCTCAGGCACCTCCCATAGGGGGAGGATGCCTTAAATTCCTAGTGCCTCTCAGCTATAGGCTGTGAGACACTTTCAAGTAAGGTCATGCTGGTCCTTTAAGAGCAGAGAGGCACGTGCACACCTTAAGTGTGCCCAGGCCCCAGAAGCTGGCAGGAGCAAAAGGGACAGGCCGGAGAGTACACCGCTAATCCCGCTGGGAGGAGGGAGCGGGATACTAAGGGGATGCTTGTACGGGATTAAGCCCTGGTGATTCATCACACTCAGTCATGTCCTGGGAGCCACTGCCTGCTCACCTTACTAGCACGGTTCATATATTCCCACCATTGGCTGAGACCAGGGAAGATAGCGTCCTGCGTTGCCTAGCAACTGGGAGACATAGCATCCCATGTCTCCTGGGTCGCGAAACACATCACCATGTCACATACCACTTTCTCACATGAGGCACCATTATGTATAGCCGTGTAACCGCAGTGTGCATTAGCTCCGCCCCCAGAGCGGACAGACTGGCGGGGAATTCTGGCAACCAGAGGAGGAGGATTGTGACCGCGACAGGTATTTCTAACCTTCTGATTATATGGTTATATTAATGTCAGTGTTTTTGGTCAGGGACACTAAAGTCCCATCTCAAAGCTGAATAATGGACATCACCTTCACACTTTAACATACCACTATTACATAAATATTACCGCCAGATGTAGTATCCTTCACAGACAGCCATTCCTATTGTTAAGATTGTTATCATCAAGCCAAAAATAAGGACATTTATACATTTCATTTTTATTACTGTGAATTTAGAAAATAATAAAAAAAATACAAATATGAGAGAGATGGCGGCTAACCGCGACTTTAGCCGTTACCGAGCTTCTGACGGGAATATTTCATCATAAATCTACCAGATATCATTTACAAACTCATCTGCAAGAGAAATGTTTTATTTAAATTTCGGCAGTGCAATCACTCCCAGCCTGACGTCGACTCTAAAAGAGACAATGATGAAGATGGGGAGCGACAGTCGATTCTGCAAATTAAATAAAGGAGCGGAATGAAGACAATCTCCGAGATAAGCCATTCTCTATATCCCTGGGGAGTAACGGGAAAAGATAAATCCTTTTAACATTTTAATGTTGATTTATGAAAAAAAAAAATACTGTTTCCTGCATCTAGAAATTATGATGACAGCAAATAAAAACAGATGCTCTGGAATTTTCCGTCCTGAAATTTTGTAGCATATAAGCGGGGGAGGGACATAAGTGAGAATCACAGCTTTGTGATTTGCTGTGTAACATATATTTTTTTAGTTCCTTGAGATCTATAATGCAGAGGTATATTTATCTGGCCCTATAGTCTTCTTAAATTTAGTCTATATCTAAAATTACATTGTTTCCAATTTTTCAGTCACCTGGCCTGGACCTTCGGCGTTCCATACCATGGAGGGGTGGATGGGGGGGCTAGAAAACAGATCATTATTATTTTACTCCACTCTTATTAACAATGCCACAACTCCTGACGTTGGGTTTATATATAGGAGGTGATCGCGCTACCTTCACTCCTACTGTGTTTTATGCAGATTGTATATATATATTGTGAGACATCAACCGGCTGCATTGTAAATGGCCAATAGAAGTGGAGGGGCGGAGATGAGCGGGACGTAAGATCCCGCCCACCTCCTTCCTTCCGCATTGCCGGCGGGACGCAGGTAAGCTGTGTTCGTTGTTCCCGCGGTGTCACATGGATCGATGTGTGCTGCCTCGGGAACGATGAACAACCGGAGCACAGAAGGAGGAACGGGTTTTTGAAAATGAACATGTCAACGAGCAACGATAAGGTGAGTATTTTTGCTCGTTCACAGTCGTTCGGAGGAGTCACACGGTACAATATGTCATACAATGCCGGATGTGCATCACGAATTCCGTGACCCTGACGATATATTGCACGATATATCGTACCGTGTGACGCCGGCATAACTGTAAAGAACCCTTTCCTGTTTAGCTGTCGGAATCACTTTTCTTCCACTCGCAGTGAGTGCCCCCTGGTCCTTAGTACTGTCTTTGGAAGGAATAAGTCAAGTGCCAGTCCTTTATATTGACCACACATGTATTTATACATATAAATGAGATCTCCTCTGAGACATCTTTTTTCTAAGCTAAACATATCTAACGTTTTCAACCTCTCATCATACGGGCGGCCTCCATTCCTCATCATATGGGAGACCTTCCATTCCTCATCATACGGGAGGCCTCCATTCCTTGTAGTAGTCTAGTTGCTGCCTTTGAACTGACTTTAACTTCTGAATGTCCTTTTTAAAATGTGGAGCCCAAAACTGGATCCCATATTCCAGATGTGGCCTTACAAGTGATTTATAGAGGGGTAATAATACGTTGGGATCACGGGATCTAATCTCTCTTTTTATACACCCTAGAATCTTGTTTGCTTTAGCAGCTGCTGCCTGACATTGAGTGCTGCTGCTCAGCTTATTTGTAATGAGAATCCCCAAGTCCTTCTCCTGTTCTGTAGTCCCGAGTTTACTTCCATTTAATGTATACGTAGCTATAGGATTACTCCGTCCTAGGTGCATTACTTTACATTTATCAACATTAAATCTCATTTGCCAAGTATCTGCCCATTCTGACATCTTATCCAGATCTTTTTGTAATTTTGTACTATCAAAGTCAGTTTTTAATATCCTACATAGTTTGGTGTCGTCAGCAAAGGCTGACACTTTACTATCAATCCCATCCACAAGGTCATTAATAAAGAGATTAAAAAGAATTGGTCCTAGCACAGATCCCTGTGGCACCCTTACCACCTGTGGGTGTGGCTCCAAGGGTTAAAGCAATCCTGTGTTTCTGAGACAGGAGAGTGTGTGGAGCGGTGTATGAGGAGCAGCCTCTGAGGTGTAAAGAGGCTATTTATCTGAGAGATGTCTGAAACCTCTGGAAGGAACCCACCTGAAGGAGCAGAGGGTTGGCTTCACATGTGAGTGAGTGAAGGCTGCTGGAGCTCCACTCAGGATACTGGGAAGTATCGAAACCTGAGCGGGCGGACCGCAACAAAGACAGACCAGAAATCCGTGTACCTGGGGAAACAGCCAGTGAGAGGTCACATGGCTGCTGGACTCAGTGAAAGAGGCACAGAAACCTCTATGGTGTTAACGGACTGGAGGTGACTGAGTGGAGGCTGAGAGAGCTCCATTCATATAAAGTGTATCTGAAGTGTGCGGGTCTAACAAGACTATAACGGACCTGAAATCCGTCTGTATTTATGTTATGTTTTGAGGAGTGGTTTATGGTGTTGTTTTTTAATAAACCGCTGGACTTTTTAAGGGATTTGTGTTCCTGTGCTACCTCTGAGACGCAGCCAACGGCGTGACCCCATCACGTGAGCAGGCAAGTTCTTACAATATATACTGTGTATATATATATATATATATATATATTTATATATATAGTGGAACTTCAGTTTACGAGTAACCCGGTTTGCGAGCATTTTGCTATACGAGCAAAGCTTGCTGTAAATTTGGAACTCAGTTTACGAGCAACCTTTGCTGTATGAGCAAATACTCACTGCACACACTTCCAGCTCCGTACTTTAACCGCGCTCTGACCCGCTCTTGCAGTCCACACAAACACACACAAGTACGCACAAACACAACACACAAGCACACACAAGCACGCACAAACACAACACACAAGCACGCACGCACACACACATATTATGCTCACCTTCCGTTCCATCGCCGGCCTCATGGTTCTTGTAGTCTGCCGATACAGGTTGTGTCATGTGACGGAATACGGCGGAATCCAGCACCAGAGACATCCATTATAGCTCTTGACGGATTTCGACGGACACCTACCGAGTGCGTTTTTTTGCCGCTCCAAAAATCGTTACATTCAGCGTTGCTCCCACCTGACGGTCAGTCAGTAAATGACTGACCCGTCATACGGCAGATGCAATGCAAGGCCACCAGTCACAATCTGTCGCTAATAGAAGTCTATGGGGAAAAAATGGATTCCTGGAAAATATTTTGCAGGATACCGTAATTCCTTAAGGCGATGTATTGTGACTGATGCAAAACAACGCAAGTGTGAACTTAGCCTAACACCTCAACCATCAGGGGCTCTGGAGAAGACCAGGCTCAGGTCTGTAGTTAAGCCCCTCTGGGTTTTCTGTGTGTTGCGGCCCAGTGGGTTCTCTAACAACACTGCTTGCTTGCGAGCATAACAATACCTTTGTGATTGAAGTGGATGTCACTTGTAAGAGGTCAACTGATCCCGAATGTGGAGCTCCAGGTAAGAGGTGGTGTGTGGGCCATCTCCCTGCTCAGAATAGAGTGCTGGCCATGAATGAGCGCTATTATTCCATTAATTGTTCTAAGGGCTGGCAGAAAAAGCCATCCCATAGATAATGAATAGAAGGCTGGAGCACAGATGCAGCCATAGCTGTATTTCGAGGGGATGTTTTGGATCCCTGATTTGGGCTAGCTGGAGGTCCTAGAGGTCGAATCTCTACTGATCACAATATTATCACCTGCCTACACATTTTCCATCCTGTATCATTTCCTTAAGGTTTTCCAAATTTGTGAATCCCATCATTTAGTAGGTAATAAGCTACCTGGTAAAATTAAAGTGAGAGCAACTTGCTGGGAGAGAAATATTCACAGCTTGTGTCTCATCACAGTCACATTTGATGATCATTTATTGTTGTCTTCTTTATAATTGGAGGCAATAACCAGCAGTGAGAGCGTTTCCTTGGCTTCAAAGTCACAATGTTTATATGTGAATATTGTAATTTAATTGTTGATTCATCCTTAAGCTGGTGTCACACACAGCGACAACGACGTCGCTGCTACGTCACCATTTTCTGTGACGTTGCAGTGACGTCCCGTCGCTGTCGCTGTGTGTGACATCCAGCAACGACCTGGCCCCTGCTGTGAGGTCGCCGGTCGTTGCTGAATGTCCAGCTTCATTTTTTGCTCGTTGCTCTCCCGCTGTGACACACACATCGCTGTGTGTGACAGCGAGAGAGCGACGAAATGAAGCGAGCAGGGAGCAGGAACCGACGTCTGGCAGCTGCGGTAAGCTGTAACCAGGGTAAACATCGGGTAACCAAGGGAAGGCCTTTCCCTGGTTACCCGATATTTACCTTCGTTACCAGCCTCCGCCGCTCTCGCTGCCAGTGCCGGCTCCTGCTCTCTGCACATGTGGCTGCAGTACACATCGGGTAATTAACCCGATGTATACTGTAGCAAGGAGAGCAAGGAGCCAGCGCTAAGCAGTGTGCGCGGCTCCCTGCTCTCTGCACTGTGACATGTAGCTGCTGTACACATCGGGTTAATTAACCCGATGTGTACTGTACCTAGGAGAGCAAGGAGCCAGCGCTAAGCGCGGCTCCCTGCTCTCTGCACATGTAGCTCAGCGATGTTATGATCGCTGCTGCGTCGCTGTGTTTGACAGCTAAGCAGCGATCATAACAGCGACTTACAAGGTCGCTGCTACGTCACAGAAAATGGTGACGTAACAGCGACGTCGCTGTCGCTTAGTGTGAACCCAGCTTTAGGGTTATGCTGGGATTTCCTGCTGGGAGAGGGGAAGTGAGAACTTCATTGTCATACTGCGTACAGAACTCTTCATAAATGCTTAGACATTTATGAACATCATATGGTATTTTTTTCAGTGTTTCAGGAAAATAAATTTGGGAATTTAGATATTTATGGTATTTGAGACTTAAATAAACAAATCAAGACTTACCCAATTCTAGTTCATCCTTGGGTGCAATTTCCAGATACCCAAAAGTGTATGATTTATTTGTACAAACAATAATACGCAAGTACAAACAAGATGGGATTGTTCAGCCATCATACCGCTCAGGAAGGAGACCGGTTCTGTGTACTAGAGATGAATGTGCTTTGGTCAGACATGTGCATATCAACCCAAGAACAAAAGCAAAAGACCTTGTAAAGATGCTGGTGGAAGCTGGTAAGATTGTGTCATTATCCACAGTGAAACCAGTACTGTAAGAACATGAGCTGAAAGGTCACTTTGCCTGAAAAAGCCATTACTCCAAAGGAAACATAAAATAGCCAGATTTATGTTTGCAAATGCACACGGGAACACAGATCTTAATTTTTGGAGACATGTCCTGTGGTCTGATGAAACTATAATTGAACTGTTTGGCCATAATGACCATCATTATGCTTGGAGGGAAAAAGGGAGAAGCTTTGAAGTCAAAAGGGGGCTTTACACGCTACGATATCGTTAATCTTTGGTCGCCGGGGTCAAGTTGTTAGTGACGCACATCCGGCGACATTAACGATATCGCAGCGTGTAATACTTACCAGCGACCTTAGGTGACCTCAAAAATGGTGAAAATCATTCACCATGGAGAGGTCGTCCCAAAGTCAAAAATCGGTAAGGGTTGTTTAGCGTTGTGGTTCATCGCTCATGCGGCAGCATACATCGCTATGTGTGACACCGCATGAGCGAGGAACATCTCCTTACCTGCCGCCGGCCCCAATGAGGAAGGAAGGAGGTGGGCGGGATGTTACGTCCTGCTCATCTCCGCCCCTCTGCTTTGATTGGCCGGCCGCTGTGTGACGTTGCGGTGACGTCGCTGTGATGCCGAACGTCCCTCCCCCTTGAAGGAGGGATTGTTCGGCAGTCACAGTGACGCCGCCGACCAGGTAAGTATGTGTGACGCTGCGAAGCGATAATGTTCGCTACGGCAGCGATCACAAACAATCGCATGCGCGACGGGGGTGGGTACTTACACGCTCGCTATCGCTAGAAATTGCTAGCGATATCGCTAATGTGTAAAGCCCCCTTAAGAACCATCCCAACTGTGACACACGGGGGCAGCAGCATCATGTTGTGGGGTTGTTTTGCTGCAGGAGGGACTGGCACACTTCACAAAATAGATGGCATCATGAGAAAAGAAGATTATGTGGCAATACTGAAGAACATCTCAGGACATCAGCCAGGAACTTAAAGCTTGGGTGGAAATGGGTCTTCCAAATGGACAATGACCCAAAGCATACTGCCAAACTGGTTACAAAGTGGCTTAAGGATAACAAAGTCAATGTTTTGGAGTGGCCATCACAAAGCCCTGATCTCAATCCTATTGAAACTTTATGGGTAAAGCTGAAAAGGCCGGGGTGAGCGGCGACCTACAAACTTGGCTTACCTACACCAGTTCTGTCAGGAGGAACGGGCCCAAATTCCAACCAATTATAGTGAGAAACTTGTGGAAGGATCCAAAACATTTCCCCCAAGTCACACAGTGTAAGGGCAATGCCACATATACTAATGACATGGAGGAAACTTCACTGTGCTGAAAGTAATAAAAATGCCTTAAAACATTCATTCTCTCTCTCTCTCTCATAATTCTGGCGTTTGGGGAATATAAATAATTTTTGTTCCTAGTTGACCAAAAACAGGAAAGGTTTATTATGATGTCATGTCAGCTAATGAGAAAAACCTGCAGATGTGTCTATATAGAGAGTGGAGGGAAAAACCTGCAGATGTGTCTATATAGAGAGTGGAGGGAAAAACCTGCAGATGTGTCTTTATAGAAAGCAGAGGGAAACTAAGGGTTTCAACTGTACATCTTTAAATACATTGGTGGCCAATTCTTAAAATAGGTCATCAATTTCTGATTGGCTGGGGTCCGACACTCAACGCACCCGCCCTTTAGCTGTTTACTGATGCCGGCAGCAGGTGCCCGGAAATTCTCAGTTCTGGAGCTGCCCCGTCTTCTGATAGGGTTCTGCACATCCGCCTCCCATTGAAATCAAAAGGAGGAGGATCTGCAGTACCTGGCCACAGTCGCTATCAGAAGGTAGGGCAGCTTTGGAGCTGAGTATCTCCGGCTGCCTGCTGCCACCACCAACTCCAAGAACAGCTGATAAGCAGGGGTGACATGTGTTGGACCCTGGCCAATCAGACATTGATGACTGTGACGGGGTCCTTCTCCCATATCACACAATCAACAGAGCGAGAGATGGCTGTACAATCCAAAGAGCATTTATTCCAAGCAAATCAAATGGTCCAAAACATAATCCATGATACGGAGGGTAAAAATAGTAAAGAAAACACGAATATAGTCCAGTAATGGATAAATGTCCAGGTCTCTATGAGGAGCCGCACCTTCAGCCCAGAGGTTCAATCTTTGTCCTCTCTTCAAGTTCTCAAACAGACTGCCTCATCCCCCCAGGTAAGCAAAGAGGTTAGGTGGATTCCAGGCCCCCCTCCCCCCACACCTAGGGACAAACACTACAGGGGGTGATTACCTACAGACCATACAATGTACACACAAGCAATACAAATAATGGACAGTGAACCAAGCCTAAAATACGACCCTACACAACATGCTACACAATACACCATATCCCACCATCACAATGACCTATCCTACGGAGAGGCAATCAATGTAAGAGTAGTGGACAACCCCTTTAATATCAAACCCCGGTGGGTTAATACTTAGTACATCCCCTAGATATGAGCATCAAATTTCAATTGTACGACACGTCTGACAAATGGCGCTCATGTTAAGTAACACGTGCAAGCATAGGCGCCATAATCTAAGCCTCCTGTCTTTATATAGAGGCAAAAAATAATTTTCCAGCCTGAGAAGGAACGTACATTAATGACTATGTAGAGATTAGCTGTTTCTATAGCGTCGCAAATTCCAGGGTCCCAAATCCCTTGTCTCCGCTACAAAGAAAACATTTCATGAATGTGACATTGAAGAGGTGTTTTGTATTTATAAGCGACTTAAAACAGCATTTCCACCAGATTAAATGTCACCGGGATGGGCGCGGAGCGAAAAGAATAGACGTCTTCTCCTCCATGCAATCAATGTATATTATAAAAGAGTAAAATACAGATTTACAGTGCGCTACGTTACCATTAAGTGATGATGCAAATAATGACTTTCCATGGGCAAAAACATTCCCCCGGGTGATACCTATAATACACGGCTCTTAATTTTCCGAATACTGCGCACTCAGGGCACGCTGTAGAGGCGCTGGACTATTTCATTTAGTTTAATATCCTATAATTTTAGTTAAGTGCAGAAATAATGTGTAAATAGGTGAAAGAATAAAGACTGTCTATTGCCAAAAACATTTACCGTAGCTGTGTATTCCAAAAATAAACTCCACATTCTTAAAAATACAATTTCTAATAGTTAGCGATAATAGGCACAAACGAGAACCGGAGAAAGCACCAAAATGTGCATGATGGGTGCAATGTTTAATGTTTTCACAATATAAACTGAGGCCACCACCTTTTACTGGTCTATTACTGAAGTCATCAACCTCTATTTAAGCCCCCAACTTCCCTTTTAGATTAAAAAGTACATTTTATAATTCTCCCGCCAATCGGCAAGGTCCCACGAAGGGCTTTGATGGTCTTGTGTCTGCTCCTCTTCGATTAGTAGAATCTCTTTTCTCCTGCCTTGATTGATGTGGATGATGAGTCCCATGTCACCCGCTGATCCCTGTGAATTTTATGCCTGTGCAGTAGAAGCGTAGGCCTGCACACTTTGGTACAGGCACAATAAAGTCCTGTAATGCGCATGCATCTATTACCGTAAGTGACGTGAGTGCCGGCGCATGCGCATTATAGGACTTTGCTCTTTCCTTAGTAATATTGAGCAAACTGCACCCGCGCAGGTCTGTACTTAAACTGTCATCTGGGAGCACACATCATCCACATCAATCAAGGCAGGAGGATGGTGATGATGCCGATAGAGGAGGCTTGGCTCGTACTCAAGACCATCAACATCCAATGGACTGGATCTTTTTGATTAGAGTACGGCAAATATGGTATTTTTTTGTAATATGCAGGTGAGTTGTCAACTTATATATGGTTTGATGGACTGTTGTAGTAGACCAATTAAAATTGGTGGCTTTAGCTTACATTGGAAGGACCTAGTGATAGGTTCTCTTTAAGAAACCATTACCCGGTTTACAAAACCTTATTTCAGATATCCGATTGGAGAATTCTCAGTTGACAGTGTATTCTGAAGCTTAGACGTTATTCACTATCAGTGGATATGGGATATCGTCCCGATCGGTGAAGGTTCAACTACTGGGATATCCACAAATCCACAGAACAGGGTCTCCAAACAGTTTTGTGTGATTGTATTGGTGGTTGATCACGTGCTTCTCCACTCTATTCATTCTTATGGGAGTGCCAAAGACCAGACAGGTGCAGCATTAAGAATGAATGGAGCAGCAGTGCGCATGATTGACCACTCTATTCACATGTGGCTTTTTAGTGCCCTGGTTCTTGGGTTCAGTGGCGTCATACAGACAGGTGATAACTTCTAAATTGGTGAACATCCATTTAACTCCTTCACGTACCTGTACGTCCAAGGCCATATTTGTCCCTTTAATGCGGGCTCGCGCTGCAAGCCAGCATGTTCCCAACACATTGACTGATCTGATCAGCCAATATGTGCAGCTCAAAAAAGGTCAGTGGAACCTCTGTTAGGAGTCTCGACACAGAAAATAGCCAGATATCCCTCCGGGAAGAACCTAGCCAATGAGTGGCTCTTTTTAGAGACCACCATAGCCACCATATTAAGTGGCCCCTTTAGTCAATATCAAACTCTTTGACGAGTTTAAAGATATGACAAGAAAATACCAAGGCCAGGTATCCATCCACAGACAGCTGTTTCGGGGTATTGGCCCTCATCAGTGTGGAGTACGATTCTGGCTAGGTAGGAGCAATGCCTAGTAGACCAGCAAGACAAAATAATCACTGATCTCGGGGAGACCAGCCAGAGGAAATACTGCCGGCAGCCAGCGAGGGCGCTCAACACAGTGAAATCCTAGGTGCATTGCCCACTGGGAAGTATGCAAATCAAAAAAGGTTCGTGGAGCCTCTATTAGGAGTCTCGACACAGAAAATATGTGCAGCTAACAGGCGCAGCTGTGTAGGAGGTGGACAAGCCACATCCACTCCTACGTAACAGTGGTATTATATTATAAATGTGCACAAAGTTGTATTGTATATAATGTAGAATGAAGCAGAGCTGAATGGGCATGGCATTTGGATCCACCTAGAGGCCACAGGTAGCATCTGTTTTACAGTAATGAAATTTAAATGATTATATGTATGTTTTAGAGTACTGTAAATACTGTGTAATGTAAAATGTAGAGTACTGGCCCCTTGTGCTGTGTTAGGTGAGAGACAGAGTGTGCAGGGCCAGGAGTACGGTAGGTAAAGGATAGGCTAGATATGGTGTTAATAGATAGGATGTTTTAGTGTAGTGTAACTAGGGACCAAGTAGCAGGAGTGGGGTGTCAGTGGTAGTTAGCTTGTTAGGATAGAGCAGGAACAGAGGGGAATGGAGTGGTTTCCAGTGAGACTGAAACTAGGCGGGAAGAGTGAGAAAAATGGGATGAGGTACACAGGAAATTGTGAGGCAGTGAAGTGGCAGGAGCTGAAGTGTACGAAGAGAGTCTTATGCTAGGGTCTGTCCAGGAAGGGATGAATCCTCCCGTGTGTCAAGACCTCACCCTGCGGAGTATCCTGAGATTGGTGGGACATCGAGGTATAAAGAAACCGGAACTGGTCGGGAGCTGCTAAGTTGTCCGAGGGCCCGAGTGAGACATGGCCACCGCAAGGAAAGGTTACATGGAGAGGAAGCACATATAGGACTCAGCTGCTGGAGCATAGTTCCCAAGGCGAGTGCTAGCAAGATAGAAATCCCCCCCCGAGAGAGAGAGAGAGAGAGAGTAGCAACAACATGAGTGGCCCTATAGGTCTGAAGTACAAAAGAAGAGTGATCTACAATAAAATGGTTCCTGTTTGTTTACAAGAGACTGGTGTATACTTTGTGTTGTCCTCCCCGCATATGACGAGGCCTCAGCAAGTCAAGATGGAAGTAATACCGGACGTATACAAAAATTCCTCACGCCCCAATGGAAGCATCACACGAAGAGGATGCACTGCCAGCCATCACCCGCTTCCCTCTCTTCAACTTGATCAGGGATCCACCCGAGCCTGTTAATTAGTTAAATCCTGCTGTCAATCTCTGTCAGTGGAATTTAACATGCTTTGACGGGGAGTGCATCATTCTCGCTGCCATCGGTGGCCCCGTGACATGATTATGGGGTACCGATGGGTTGTCTTGATAGCCGGTGGTCATCTGATGGCCCCTGTCACTGTCGTGACATACAGTAGTTTCTGAAAGACAGCATTTGTGCTGTACAGAGTGGTGTTGATGCAGTAGAATCGCTTTGATCAGATGATCACAGCTTCAAGTCCCCGAAGCAGTCTGGTAAAATCAATAAAAAGTGTTAAAAAAAAGTTTTAAAATATATGAAAGAATAAAAATAAAAAAATTTATATCACCCCCTTTTGCCCTAAAATAAAAAATACATACACATATTTGGTATCGTCCAGAATTCCGTTTTGGTTTTTTTTTTGGTTGCTGCAATACTAAAAAAGTATGCAATAACAGGCGATTAAAACCACATCAGCCCCAAAAAATGGTGTAAATAAAAATGTCATCTCAGGACGCAAAAAATAAGCCATCACTGAGCCCCAGATCCTAAAAAATGAGAACGCTACGGGTCTCGGAAAATGGCCACAAAAGCGCAATTTTTTTTTTTCACAAACTTGTGAATTTTTTCCCCCCAATTAACTAAAAATAATACTATAAATTTTTTGTATCTACGAACTCCTACTAACCTGGAAAATCATATGGTAAATAAAAATACAAAAACAATCACTGAATTGCACTTTTTTTGCAATTTTGCCGAACTTGGATTTTTTTTCCCATTTTCTGCTACAATATGTTGGCAAAATGAATGGTGCAATTAAAAAAATGTCCAGTAAAAAGAAAAACCCTTAAATGGCTATATTGACTAAAAAATAAAATAGCTATGGCTCTTTGAAGAAGGGGAGGGAAAAACAAAAACGAAAAACAGACTTAATTACCTTGTAGTGCCAGTCTGCTGCATGTAAAGCTTACACAGTTTTAAGGGAAATAAGCTAAGTAATATGTGCTAACAATTCCAATGCAATTTTTTGCTAAACTTGATGAGAACTAATTTTATTAGGCATTTTATACACTGTTAACAACGACCTCCAATATTTTAAAAAGTTCCGATGTAATGATGAGTTGTAAAATGTGTTGTTTTTGCTGATTTTTTGTGTCTTTTTGTTAAATCTCAAATTTTAATTGTTCAGAGTTATAAATAAATTTCAGAAATGGTAACACAATGTACAGAGTTACTGGTGGAACATTGATCTAAAGGGGGCTTTACACGCAACAATATCGCTAACGATATGTCGTCGTGGTCACGGAATTTGTGACGCACAACCGGCCTCGTTAGCGACGTCGTTGCATGTGACACATATGAGCGAGTGTTAACGATCAGAAATACTCACCTAATCGTTGATCGTTGACACGTCGTTCATTTCCCAAATATCGTTCCTTGTTCTGGACTCAGGTTGTTGGTCGTTCCTGAGGCAGCACACATCGCAACGTGTGAGACCCCGGGAACGACGAACAACTCCGTACCTGCGTCCTCCGGCAACGAGGTGGGCGTGTCATTAATGTGGCTGGTCTCCGCCCCTCCACTTCTATTGGTCGGCCGCTGTGTGACGTCGTTGTGACGGCGCACGAACCTCCCCCTTAAAAAAGAGGTTGTTCGCCGCCCACAGTGACGTCGTTAGGAAAGTAAGTATGTGTGACGCTTACAAGCGATATTGTGCGCCACGGGCAGTGATTTGCCCGTGACGCAAAAACGATGGGGGCGGGTGCTTTCACGAGCGACATCGCTAGCAATGTCGCTGCGTGTAAAGCGGCCTTAAGGATCGGTTGGTGTAAGGATCAGGCGTTTCTGCCCTCTATAGTCTACACTGCACATGGATGTTTTTACCTTTTAAAAGTAGATGATCTGGAGTTTGTCAGTATTAAACATTGTATTTAGTGGACGCCTTTGTGTAGCTTTTTAATGTTTAACCCCTTCACCCCCGTGCAGTTTTCCGTTTTTGTTTTTTTTGCTCAACCTTCTTCCTAGAGGCGTAACTTTTTTATTTTTCTGTCAATCTTCCCATATGAGGGCTTCTTTTTTGTGGAACAACCTGTACTTTTAAATGAAACCATAATTTTTACCCTATAGTGTACTGGAAAATAGCAAAAAGTTTCAAGTGCGGAAAAACTGCAAAAAAAGTGTAATTGCACAATAGTTTTTGGGATATTTTATTTACCATGTTAACTATATGATAAAACTAATGTTTGTGGCAACGAAAAACGTAATTTTGGCATTTGGAAGTTTTTTTGTAGCTACACCATTTACCGATCAGATTAATTGATTTTATATTTTGATAGATCAAGCATTTCTGAATGCAGCGATACCAAATATGTTTTTCTTTTTTTTTTAAGCCTTTAATTTTCAATGGGCCAAACGAGAGGTGATTTGAACTGTTTTGGCTTTTTTATTTTTTTTTTATTTTTTAACACTTTTTTTAATTTTACTAGTACTATAACGATCAGCAGTCTTATCTCTCTTCCATTTCTCCAGATCACAGCTACACAGCTGAGATCTGGAGAAAAGCTGCTTTAGGCTGAGGTCACACTTGCGTGTGACTCGTTCGAGTATTGGATCACACTGCCCGGACCGGCCGCGGCTCTCCTGACAGGAGCGGGTAGGCATCATAGAAATACATACAGCGGAGCCGCTCCTGGCAGAAGCCAGCCGGTCCGGTGCCGGGTAAGTTAATGCTTACCGCGGCGCGCTGTTACATCTCGCTGTCAGATTTTGACAGCGAGATGTAAGGGGTTAATAGGTGCGGGTGGAATGCGATTCCACTCATGCCTGGCAGGCACACCTGTCAGCTGTTGAAATCAGCTGACATATGTGTGGATCGCTTCGGACTGCCCACGGCAGGCGGCAGGGATTAACCTCACACGATCCATGACGTACCCAGTACGTCATGTGTCGTAAATAGGTTAACATATCATTGGTGCTTATATCAGCAGTGACCGGAGTACCCACTTTTTTTTTGCTTACTTTAACTTATTTATCCTTCCATTAAAATACTGTCATGCATGGTGCGGATCCGCATTTATGGATCGCTACTACACCACCTACCATGTGTGACCTGGTTCATCACCCGCAGTTTACTATTACTTGATTGGACTCTGTACACACTTCCACCAAACAACCTGGTTTCTGTAAGTAGCTCTGTTCTGTCGGGCATTGGTTATTTTATTCATCTCTGCTTCTGGTACTTTAGGAGTTAATGCCTCCTGGAGCAGTGGCTGGCTTCTCAGTGAACCAGGTTTGCTAATCATCATTTCTGGCTGGTTTCCTCCTACATAAGTCTGGGGAGTTTCCTGTACCATCGCCGAAGATAGTTTCTGCTTGCAGTTGCGATATCCCGGCGTCCGAGGCATTCCTCTTTTTAGTGATCTGCTCTGTTTGAGAGTTCCCTGGTGTGAATTACTCCTACCCCTTTTGATTTATTCCCTCTGAAGCCGTTTTGTCTCTCCTTTGTGGTTATTTGCAGTGGGAGTGTGTTTCAGTTTTATCCCCTTGTCTGTGTCTTGGAGAGGTTGTTACTTTGTGTCCTGCCCATCCCCGAGTTGGGGTTATGGAGGAGGGATTAAGACAGGGCCAGATAGGAGACAGGGCCAGAGCGAGGACCTGGACCTCCCTACCATCAAGGGTATCTCCAGGGTTAGGGTCAGCAGAGGGCCCACAGGCTTAGGGCCTGCTTAGCACCCCTTGACAAATTACCTTGTGAGTGCAAAATGGCTTGTTCTTATAATTATTCACCCTTGCCTTAGCATTCCTTACTATCCAGTCTACTGTACGAAGATGATGTAATTGCCTGGATCTATCCATTACTGAATTTAAAAGCAGTGTCTCATTGTACACAATGCAGCGCACATGACAGGCCCTGCTCCCAAAAACTCCCATAAAACAGCTACTTTAGCTAAAGGAAGCAGTGACCTGAAGGTATTTCCCCCATAGTGGATGTAATTTAGGGTTACATGAAGGTCACGCAGATGAATGTCCATCTGTATCATATACGGAGAACTGTTGCCCCTTAAACCTCAGTCAGAAGCCTTTCATATAACCAAATATTATCTTATACTTTGCACTCATGAGGTACAACAACCAGAAACATATGTCATACGGTAAGGGTGACTAAGGGGTCAATATTAACTTTCAGGACTTCTAATCAGTGGCACGAGAATTCACATTCTCTACCTCTATGGGTGTCATGCCTCAGATGTGATCCAGGCAATACCTTTGTCCTTTGGTCAATTTCCCTCTCCACTGAACCACAGACCGGTTTCATCCCTGTCCTGGTTCTGAACACTTTGTGTGTGTTAATTTCCTTTCTGCCAACAGGTGTTTCCATGCTGTAATTCAGTCTGTCCTATCAACTGGCGCGTGCAACTATTTACAGGCATTTACTGCTTGTAATATTTCTGAGTGGAGCCTTCTTGGAACTACAACTTGTCTGCCAAGTGCTTTTCCTGTTTAATTGTTCTTTTTGGTTTACCTTATTTATACTTTGCAGCTTCCCCTGGATTCTTTAGGATGTACATGATATCCTTGATGACTGCTTAGAAGCATAGGTCCAAGAGGTCATCTAAGTAATCCAGTTAAGGCAGTTTCGATCTTCTCTGGGGCCTTCAGGGACTGCACAGCCGGGACTTCTAGTCTGTATGAGAACCGCGTGGATCAGGAGTAGTAGTTTTGAGTTAGACCTTATTTTTTTTTGTTATTTCCCTTGTGTGCATTACTGCCTGCATACCAATGAGGAGGCAATTTGTATATTTAACATTCTTAAGGTATAAAGATGACTCAAGTTCCCCATCACAAGACCTGATTTGCAAAGTAGTTCTTCAACTTTGCTTATAGAGTGGGTCCTGAGCAGAGAGTCCTCTCTCTATGTTGGCCATCTGTTGTGTTCTGAAACTAGCTTGAGTTCCCAAGAATGGGAGCTGCTTTGTGCAAAGTGGCCCTCCATGGAGAGCGTCTTCAAATGAGGTCCCTCTCTGTGATGTCCAAACGTCCTTCAAGAGACAACACAAGGGAACGTCAGCTATCACTAATGAAGGAACCACCACTGGCCTTGGCACTTGATGGTGTCTAACGATGTTCAGCTCTAAAGTTGCCAGATGTCATGGCGCATTCACACTGCAGACTCTGACATGCCATCTAGTGATTTTGGGTTGCTCACTGAGAGGCAAACGTCAACATATTGTGTGTTTACTAATGATCTGTCTAGCAGAAGTTAATTTCTGATGACCTGTGAATTGCTGCTAGGTTCAGAGGTTTCTGAAGATCCATCACAGCCATCTCCGCCCTTTAAAAGATAATGGAATCTTTTACTCCATTCCGATTATAGCTTTTGCGATTCTGGTCCATGTGCATGGTTATCCAGCTTCTGGTGAACTTTTGTATGCTATCTGGTGTGTTGTGGAAATACTCCTGCCGTTTGATTATTTCCTTCCATTTGTTTCCTCCTGAGCACGTTTTGACTATACCTCTGTGAGTTACATAGTTACATAGGTTGAAAAAAGGTCCATCTAGCTCAACCTTACTCCACCAACTATACATTTTGTCACTAAGTCACCGTGATTGCTTTGAGTTTGTGTTTGGGTTTCCCCCAGTCCGTCTTTCTGTGTGGGATTTACCACTCTAGTTTTAAGGGCACTATACACGCTGCAATATCGCTATCGATATAGCTAGTGAGCGTACCCACCCCCGTCGGTTGTGCGTCACGGGCAAATCGCTGCCCGTGGCGCACAACATCGCTTACACCTGTCACACGGACTTACCTTCTTCACGACGTCGCTGTGGCCGGCAAACCACCTCCTTTCTAAGGGGGTGGTTCGTGCAGCGTCACAGCGACGTCACACGGCAGCCGTCCAATAGCAACGGAGGGACGGAGATGAGCGGGAGGAATATCCCGCCCACCTCCTTCATTCCTCATTGCCAGTGGATGCAGGTAAAGAGATGTTCGTCGTTCCTGCGGTGTCACACCTAGCGATGTGTGATGCCGCAAGAACGACGAACAACCAGCGGCATGCACCACCAATGATATCATGAAAAGGAGCGACGTGTCAACGATCAACGATTTTTGATGTTTTTGTGATCATTGATCGTCGCTCCTGGCTGTCATACGCTGCGATGTCACTAACGACGCCGGATGTGCGGCACAAACACCGTGACCCCGACGATATATCGTTAGCGATGTCACAGCATGTAAAGCACCCTTTAGCCCTTTCTTGGTTTGGGGGTGAGGAGATGTTAGACCTAGGGCTGATCAGGAGTCTGGACAATGCTGGCGGTCCAGACCTCTTCACCTTCAGACGTACCTCTGGGATAAGTGACAGTTAGAGATCAGTAGCCTGAGGGACAGTTTAGGAGCCCCTGTTTCCAGTTACTACACTAGACCCCACGAGAGGTGGTTGCAACTTGGTCCCACATTCAATCCATTAGTGTTTTGTAGATGCCTTCTAAATCTTTTTGCATTATTTCGGCCCACCATGATGAAAGGGGGGTGTCCATCAAAGGACTTGCACAGGACACCCACATAGGCTCGGCCTTGAATCGATCTCCTATACAGTCTTCTCTTTTTGAGATGATTTATGTTTTTTGTGTTTTGTAACCTTTGTGAATATTCAAAGCCAATCAGCCTTACATAAGCTTCTGGTCCTCGGCTGTGTTAAACTGTCGGAAACCTTTCATCGTCCAAAATTACATAAACTACACAACATTTATATTCTAATCATCGGCAGATCGGAATCTTGTAACAAAGTGGACAAAATTGATACAAATGTTTCTTATGTTTTTGAATATTTTGCAAAGATATTAAAAGTATTACATCACTTATACAATATACATTGTGTAACCGGATCCAATAAAAAGCTTCCAGGACATTTCATACATAATAACTGAAACAATGAATCAAAATCATAGTCCATTAAACAGATTTTATACCTATTCCAGCGAGGGTAGAGCTGGCAAGAGGCAGAATGAAGTGGCAATCTTTATAGCATTGTTGTAAAGGAGTAAAACAATTGATGGAGCCGTAAATCACTCCCGCGGAACATCAAGTACAGGCTATGTTATGTGTTTGTTATGGGATTTGTAAGAGTTATTTTCACTTTTGTAAAACCGAAGATCATTTTTTGCAATGCAGAACGACAGTGTTTATTGGAAAGGCATTGAACGCGGCTCCTGCTAACACTTACGGCATGTAGACATCATCTAAAGATCATCAAGAGGTGACCTGCCAGGTAGGACTAGAACGAAGCTATAAGATGTTTTTTTTTTGTTCAATTTTGTAAAAATAGGGGTAAAAAATGAAAAAAATTGGAACAATAAACTTTAAAACATTGCAGATAAAAGTAAAAATATGGGAAAAGAATGCAAAAAGTGGTAAGGGTCCTAAGAAGACTAAGGGGCAAGAAATAAGCTATGCATAGTTCCCATCTGAAAATTCTCACCACCGAAGATGATGTTTGCATTCATGTTGGGATCACAAAGAGCCTTGGAAAAGTATTCATACCTTGTGAATTTTTCCTAATTTTTTTACTTTACACCCACAGACTTAAATGTATTTTATTTAGATTTTATGTGATTTACCAAACACAAAGTAGAAAGTATTTGCGAAGTGTAGCGCAAATGATACATGGTTTTCTAAATATTCTAGAGATGGAGATCTATAAATTGTGATGTGCTTTTGTATTCAGCCCCCCGACTCAATACTTTGTAGGACCAAGTTTCTCAGTTTTTAGTGGTCCGTCTCTCCAGCTTTGCATATCCAGAGGTGACATTTTTGCTCCTTCTTCTTTGCACACTTGCTCTCGCGCAATGAGATTGGATGAAGACGTCCGTGATCAGAAATTTTTACGTCTTGTCTAAGGCTAAGTTCACACATTCTGTGTTTTGCATCAGTCACAATCCGTAGCCTTGAGGAATTACGGAATCCTGCAAAATATTTTGCAGGAATCCTGTATTTCCCCATAGACTTCTATTAGTGACGGATTGCGACTGATGACCCTGCGTTGCATCCGCTGCGTCGCGGTCCGTCGTTTTTGACTGACCGCCGAGCGGGGAGCAACGCAGAATGTAACGTTTTTCGGGCCGTCAAAATTAACGCGCCGCGCAGGAATCCATCGCCATCCGTCAATCTTGTAATGCATGTCTATGGTGCTGGATTCCGTCGTAATCCGTCTTACAACGGAATCCAGCGCAGGATTCCGTCATGCTCTACTGAGCATGCCCAGCATGCTTGGCACGCCCACTGGGCTGTCCCAAACACAGACGGATCATGACTGATCCGTCAAAAAACGGACGCACAGCGGATGTAACGGACGCAACTGATCAGTTTTTTCACAGGATTCCTGTGAAAGGAATCCTGTGAAAAACACATCAGTTGCATCAGTTGACATCTTGAAAATGACTGATCCGTTGCTGACGGACCTGACGGATTGAAAACACAGGATGTGTGAACTTAGCCTAAGATTTTGAATGGGATTAGGTCTGGTCTGTGACTCATAAACTCATACACAGGAATATTCTCTGATCTGAACCCTCCATTGCAGCTCTGGCAGGATGTTTAGGGTTGTTGTCCTGGTGGAAGGTGAACCTATGCTTAGTCTAAAGTCTTTTGCAGCCTCTAACAGGTTTTCCTCCAGTATTGCCCTGTATTTATCTCCATCTCTCTTCCCATCAACTCTAACCAGCTTCTCTGCCCCTGCTGAAGAAAAGCCTCCCCAAAGCATGATTCTGCCTCCACCATGTATGACGGTGGGGATGGTGTTTTCAGGGTGATATGCAGTGTTAATTTTCCACTACACATAGAGATTTGCATTTAGCCTAAAAAGTTCTGCTTTGGTCTCATCTGACCACGGCACCAAATTCTACATGCTTACTGTGGCCCCTACACAGCATGTGAAAGAAGACTGCAGAGCACATGTGGCATAACAACAGAGAACACTGGAATGGCGCCATTGCAGAAGGTACTGTAAGACTATGTTATTTTCATTTAAAAGAAGGACTACTTAGTTTAAAAAGGGGTTGTCCAAGTAGTGAACACCATCTACAATTTACGTCATAATCACCGATTTGAGACATGGAGGATAGCTAATTAGTTATCACCAGACAAAGTATCACAAAATCATTTTTTGTACAACTGGTTATTTCAATCTATTGATAGGAATATGTTATGCAAAATGGAAAGGTACAGAAGGACACAGCAATATAATTTTACATATCCCAGTAATTTTCTTCATCTTGAAGAGGATGTCAAGAGTTTACATGGGCATATTTCATAGCACGAAACAGACCACAAAGCTTGCAGTGATCAAGGGTGTCCTGACCCAAACTTACAGCTGCATATGTTGCAATCAGGTATTAAGTTTGATTTGGGAGATTCTTGGTAAGTCCAGGTAATATATGGACCTTAAAGTACAGCAGTGTGAACTGTGCCTAAGTCAGGCAGTGGCTAGATCTCTATCATCCATATCTATGAAATGAGACCTCAAGAGTAGGGAAGAGCGAACTCGAAATGTAAAGTTAAGTGTCCGTACCAAACACCTTGTTTTCAGTGCTGAACACTGAACACAGACGTTTGACTTTTTGTCAGGTCACTGTTTGGGCTTGTCACCCAAATAAAACTTGTTGAAAGGTTGCAGAGCAGTGGACACGCCCGTATAAATTGCTGCACCAAATCTGCATCTGTTAGCCAAAAAAATGCTGTTTTCTGCCAGGAGATGCAGGTCTGATTGAGGTGAGGTCACTGAGTTTAATGAGGTCACATGAGGTGAGTTTACCTGCGGTCACAGGTGGAGTACCATGGGAACCTCCAGCTGTGACTTTACATAAACTCAGTGACATCAGCACTCACAGCAGTTGCAACTCAGACAATCTCTGAAGTCACAGCGAGTGGTCATGTTCTGTGCCCACACTGTGACTTCAGGATGTAGCAGAGCCAGGATCATCACGGGATCTCATTAATATTATTATTATTACTATTTATTACTATAGCACCATTGATATATACAGCTCTGGCAAACATTAAGAGATCGCTGGAAAATTGTCAGTTTTTCTGATTTTTCTCTTATATTTTTGAGTACAATGTAATTTTTTCTTTTATTCTATAAACTACTGACAAGGTCACCGAATTTCCAAGCAATACATTTTGTATTTCATTTCTGAAACTGAGAAATAATCAAAATAACAAAACAATGCATTGCTTTCACACCTCAAATAACGCAAAGAAAGCAAGTTGATAATCATTTAGAAACAATACTAAAGATGTTTTCAGAAATCAATGCTTTGTGGAATAACCATGATTTTTAATCCCAGCTTTCATGCGTCTTGGCTGCTTTCCACCGGTCTTTCACACTGCTTTTGGGTGACCTTATGCCACTCCTTGTGCAAAAATGTAAGCAGATCTTCTTTGATGGCTTGTGACTATCCATCTTCCTCTTGATTACATTCCAGAGGTTTTCAATGGGGATCAGGTCTGGAGATTGGGCTGGCAATGACAGGGTTTTGATGTAGTGGTCCTTTATCCACACATTCATTAACCTCGCTGTGTGGCATGGCGCATTGTCCTGCTAGAAAAAACAGTCCTCAGAATATTGGGGAACATTGGGGAACATTGCCTGAGCAGAAGGAAGCAACTGTTTTTCCAGGCTAACCTTGTATGTGGCTTGATTCATACATCCTTTGCACAGTTTAATCTGCCCAACTCTTGCCCAATTTTTAGAGTAAGGTAATCTTCTCTGATGAGTCTAATTTTCAGCTTTGCCCAACACCTGGTTTTCTAATGGTTAGACAGAGACCTGGAAAGGCATACAAGCCACAGTGTCTTGCACCCACTGTGAAATTTGGTGGAGGACCGGTGATGATCTGGGGATATTTCAGCATGGCTAAAACTTGAATGTACTGCAGGGACATCATACTTTATGTGGGGGAATACACTGTGAAGACATCATACTATGTGTAAGGCATGTACAATGGGGACATCATACTGTGTGTAGGGGGAATTTATTTTGGGGACATCATACTGTGTCTGGGGGAATTTACTGTGGGGACATCATACTGTGTGGGGGGGAATTTACTGTGGGGACATCATACTGTGTGTGGGGGAATTTACTGTGGGGACATCATACTGTGCGTGGGGGAATGTACTGTGGGGACATCATACTGTGTGTGGGGAATGTACTGTGAGGACATCATACTGTGTGTGGGGGAATGTACTGTGGGGACATCATACAGTGTGGGGAATATACTGTCAGGACATCATACTGTGTGTGAGGGGAATGTACTGTAGGGACATCATACTGTGCGTGGGGGAATGTACTGTGGGGACATCATACTTTGTGTGGGGGAATTTACTGTGGGGACATCATACTTTGTGTGGGGGAATGTACTGTGGGGACATCATACTGTGTGTGGGGAATGTACTGTGAGGACATCATACTGTGTGTGGGGGAATGTACTGTGGGGACATCATACTGTGTGTGGGGAATGTACTGTGAGGACATCATACTGTGTGTGGGGGAATGTACTGTGGGGACATCATACTGCGTGTAGGGGGAATGTATTTTGGGGACATCATACTGTGTCTGGGGGAATTTACTGTGGGGACATCATACTGTGTGTGGGGGAATTTACTGTGGGGACATCATACTGTGTGTGGGGGAATTTACTGTGGGAACATCATACTTTGTGTGGGGGAATTTACTGTGGGGACATCATACTTTGTGTGGGGGAATGTACTGTGGGGACATCATACTGTGTGTGGGGAATGTACTGTGAGGACATCATACTGTGTGTGGGGGAATGTACTGTGGGGACATCATACAGTGTGTGAGGGGAATGTACTGTAGGGACATCATATTGTGTGTGGGGGAATTTACTGTGGGGACATCATACTGTGTGTGGGGTAATGTACTGTGGGGGCATCGTACTGTGTGTGGGGGGAATGTACTGTGGGGACATCATACTGTGTGTGGGGTAATGTACTGTGGGGACATCGTACTGTGTGTGGGGGAATGTACTGTGGGGACATCGTACTGTGTGTGGGGGAATGTACTGTGGGGGCATCATACTGTGTGTGAGGGGAATGTACTGTAGGGACATCATATTGTGTGTGGGGGAATATACTGTCAGGACATCATACTGTGTGTGAGGGGAATGTACTGTAGGGACATCATATTGTGTGTGGGGGAATTTACTGTGGGGACATCATACTGTGTGTGGGGTAATGTACTGTGGGGGCATCGTACTGTGTGTGGGGGGAATGTACTGTGGGGACATCATACTGTGTGTGGGGTAATGTACTGTGGGGACATCGTACTGTGTGTGGGGGAATGTACTGTGGGGGCATCATACTGTGTGTGGGGGGAATGTACTGTGGGGGCATCATACTGTGTGTGGGAGAATGTACTGTGGTGACATCATACTGTGTGTGTGGGGGAATGTACTGTGGAGATATCATACTGTGTGTGGGGGGATGTACTGGTTTGCAGAGTAGGAAGAAAAACGGGTTTGAATACCGCGCCAAAACCACAGATCCACCGAGAGTTTGGAAGAATCCCTTTATTTACATAGGTCTACGCATTTCAGGGACATTTCCGTCCCCTTCATCAGGACAAATATAGGGAATAAATATAGGTATTTATTCCCTATTTTTGCCCTGATGAAGGGGACGGAAATGTCCCTGAAACGCGTAGACCTATGTAAATAAAGGGATTCTTCCAAACTCTCGGTGGATCTGTGGTTTTGGTGCGGTATTCAAACCCATTTTTCGTCCTACTCTGCAAACCAGCTCAACACTACGGGACTGCTGGCGACCACGTTACTATCATACTAGTTAAGGGGTTGTGACTTGCACAACCTAATAAGGTGAGTGTTTCTCCCGCATCTACACCTCTCTTTTATACCTGGTAAGACCCTATTTACGCATGTTGTTTCCACAGTTCTTCTTACACTGGGGGAATGCACTGTGAGGGCATCATACTGTGTGTAATCTGCTTCTTGAAATCTTCTGATATCTTTCTTGGAGTGGCCTCGGTTCCTTTTAATCTTCTGGTGTTTTTCTCGGAGTGTGATCTGCTCCTTGGAATTTTCTAATATCTTTCTCGGAGTGTGATCTGCTTCTTGAAATCTTCTGGTATCTTTCTCGGAGTGTGATCTGCTCCTTGGAATTTTCTAATATCTTTCTCGGAGTGTGATCTGCTTCTAGGAATCTATTAATATCTTTCTTGGAGTGTGATCTGCCTCTTGGAATCTACTAATACCTTTCTCGGACTATGCTCAGTTCCTTGAAATCTTCTGGTGTCTTTCTTGGAGTGAGATCTGCTTCTTGGAATCTTATGAGATCTTTCTCGGAGTGACAGCTGCTTCTTGGAATCTTATGGTATCTTTCGCAGAGTGTGCTCAGTTCCTTTTAATCTTCTGGCATCCTTCTCGGAGTGTGATCTGCTTCTTGAAATCTTCTGGTGTCTTTCTCAGAGTGAGATCTGCTTATTGGAATCTTATGATACCTTTCTCTGAGTGAGATCTGCTTCTTGGAATCTTATGGTATCTTTCGCGGAGTGTGCTCAGTTCCTTTGAATCTTCTGGTATCGATACCTTCTCGGAGTGAGATCTGCTTCTTGGAACCTTCTGGTATCTGTCATGGAGTGTGATCTTCTTCTTGGAATTTTCTAGTTTCTTACTTGAAGTGTGATCTGCTTCTTGGAATCTCCTGCTATCTTCCTCGGAGTGTGCTCAGTTGCTAGTGAGCCAGATTTGGATGCACCTTTACTATTGTCTGGCCTTGTCCTTATAATTTACAATTTTCATTACCTGGATCCAATAGAAAATATCACACTCTGCCGATTGCGGTGCCCCAGCTTCGTTGTCCAGTGTTATCACTTGGTTGTAAAGTGAATCTACCGTAGCTGGAGCTTATAGGACGTGAACCATGGAGCCTTCATGTTGCTGTTTATCATTAGGCAAAGAAACAGACTTTAAACAACTGAGTAATTATTTTTTTCTACTGGATCAGTAAAAGAAATCATCCTTGAGTTCAAAAATTACAATAAACTTCACTTTTGATGAACATGCTGGAAAGTGAGAGTGCGGAGGATATTAAGCATTTATTGCTGGTTCTGTTTACACACCATGAAATTATTACTTTATGGAGGGTTTTATCTCTTGTCTTTGTTTCCTTCTTCTCCAGATTCTATGTCTGACTACAAAATAGTCATCCGTACAGTCTACGTCTACGGGAAGTAAAACTTTATGGGATTCTTCTGGAGTTTTGTTCAAAAGAAATCTATGATCAAGTTCTTTAGAGCACGGGCGCGAGTGTATCAAGAGGTTGCGGGAACTATGGGACTGGGTCCCTCTTATAGGTCCCTCTCCACCTGAATTTCCCAGAGGAGGCAATGGACAGCCAAGAAATGTAGTTCTCGGTTCTGGCTTGGGGGAATTCTCTCGATGATGTACTTTACCATAGTAGTGCACATGGACATGGGTTTGTTTGCTGTCGGTCTCATAAGACAAACACTGAGTTTCCATACAAATACCAAATTCTATGGACCTGAAATGCATTGCCCATGAGCTTGTATGGGTCCCTCCCGTGCCTCCTATTTCATAGTTTTTTTTTTATCTCCCCTGAGCAGACAGATCAAAGTACGCCTGGGCAGGACCTCAATGCCGGCACGTGTGTATGACGTAGACGTGTCATGCACCGCGGCTTCAGAATAAGGTAGACCAAGATGGCCAAAAGGGAAGGCGCTGATCCCGGAGAACGAAGACGCCCATCTGACCAGTCTGCACCGGAGCGACCTTCTAGGTGAGTATTATAAAGTGATTTTTATGTTCTACACAGCGGCCTGGGCTCTTATATACAGCATGTTAGAATGCTGTATATAAGAGCCCAGTGGTGCTGGCCGCAGCTTATAGGCCCCAAATCTGGTGACAGGTTCCCTTTAATTACTTTTCGTAGTCCGGTTTTTAAGGCTGTGATCAGACAGAGAATCGGGCCAAATATGTTAATGACACTCTGATAGAACGCTGATCACACTTTTATCTGAGTGTCAGCTTAGCGTGATCCGATTCTTTCACATGAAAGAAAGGTATCACAGGTGTGGAGATGATGGTAATAAAATTTCCTCATCTACTCCAGTCTATGAGCCCGCAGAATTTGGGCTGAACTCGGATGTCATCCGAGTGCAGTCTGATGTTTTGCATCCACCCATAGACTTGACTGGGTGCACACCATTTGATTTGTGCTGCCACTCGCAGCATGCTGCACTTTTTTTGTCATGACGATCTGGTATGCAATAGAAGCGCTGATCGCCACTGCCCAATAACATAACATTGGAGCGACTGCTATCCTATAAATCTCGTGTACGTTTATGTAAGCGCAGCTCAAAGCCCAAGGCTGGTGGGAGAAATTAAGTTACCGTATTTTCCAGTTTGTAAGACACACTTTTTTTCCTGGTAGTGTGTCGCCCCTGAGACTTCAGTCACCACAGGGTACTGCATCTCCCTTAAGATGTAATACTCATCCCGGGTAAGGTGAGGTTAATTTCTGGTGTTTCATACATTCACACACAAAACACAGTTAGGTGCTTTCCCACTGAGGGGATGGCCTGCAGTAGATAGGGGGTTGGCCATCACGAAGCATGGGACTTTTCCCGGTCACTAGGACAACCACCTGGGGGGCGGGCACCACTTGGGGAAAAGGGAAGGAGCATTTTCACACAGAGGCATTTAGCCCTGGGCACAGCTTGGGGTGAAGAGCAAAGTTGGGACTTCGGTCCAGGCACAATCTTCTTTTACCTCACACTTCTGGGAGCGCCATAGGACCATAGACTTGGAGCAGACTGCTCGGCCTGGTTTCTCCACAGCTACACGAGATTCCAGGGTCTGCGAAGAGTGCAGGAAACACCCACAGCCCGTTCCATATTCCACATACACCAAAATTGAAGGAACCCCGACCAGAAAGGACTCACAGTGGGAAAACCGGCGGTGACCTCGAATTGCTCTGACTGGGGCCCATCACGGCGGTGACCGGCATCTCCCGGGTAAACCAGAACTGTGAGTAAAGAAACCTTGAACCCGCAGAGACTGTGTCTGCCTTTCCTTGCTGGCGCTGTCGTCAAGCGCTTCGGCGCCCGCCATTACCACAACCCTCATCTTCCTGCCTGGAGTCCGTTCCACCTGTGGGGAGCAGAAACATCTTAGCTGCTACAACCATCCGCCCCAGAGGACAGCGACAGCAGCGGCGTCTATTCCCTGGCCACATACCACAGATGGCGTCACAAACCCAACTTCCATTCCATCATCCCCCCTTTTTATTGTACGCCTCGGGGCCACGAAGCCGGGCTGGGCCACCCGTAACATCCCCCTGACCCGACAGTAAAGTTAAACCCTTGCCACGTGGGTGCTACAGGTGTGTCTTACAAACTGCATATGACTTACCAGGGCAACAGTGGTGGCGCAGGGTTGGCGATACGGAGGTTTCAGAGGGGGTGTCGCTGCACTGGAGCAGCTCAGAAGGGTCAGTGTGCAGCAGTGGAGAGTCAATGATACTGCGGGCTTGTGAGGTGTCACAGCGGCGGGTTCCATTGATCTGTTGGTGGGCTTTTATGAAGGGGTGTCCCGGTTCTTGATGGTCTATGTGCCACATCGAAGGGTCGGTGATACTGCGGATTTGTGGGGTGTCATGGCGGTGGGCGCCATAGTTCTGCAGGCTGTTTTGAATCACTGGTGGTTGACGTGACTTCAAGAAAGTGGCCACGGAGGACAATCTGCGCACGTGCCGCCTCTGCAGCCATTTACTTGAAGTCCATCACGTCAACCGCCGACGATTTAATAGAGTCTGCAGTCCGGTGGCTGATTAATATGGGGAGATAAGGTATGCACACCAGTGACTATGTAAGGGGAATACATGGAATACTAGAATAGCTACTGGGTATCAATTCACTGGTAAGTGTATAGAAATAGCAAAAGTGAATAAAAATGATTACGCCTAAAACTTAGCCTTTAATCTAATAATTTGTAAAAATCCAAGAGTGGACCTATAAAAGGACAATCAGACCAATAAAACAGCCAATACACTCAAACACGGTAGAGGACCAATTGGCTGATCACACAATTGATATGTGGACAATAATATTCATATATGTAGTTGTCAAAAATGTACCGCAAAATGTATCAGCAGTATAAATCGTGTCATGAAAGATACATACTATGCAGCCACAAGAAACACCTGCCAGACCGCAGCTGGCGGTGAGTAAAAGGTGGAAAAAGGAACGGTCTTACCCCGTCTGCCGTGTCACCCTTTCCCTGTACCAAATGGAGCACTTATTGCCGGATGTTTTTGGTAACCATAACACATGAGATCGCCTGGTCCTTTATCTGGATGACTCAGGGTCTCCACAGGTTCCAATAATATGTCCAGCAGTCGTGCAAGATTCTCCCAACGCGTTTTCTTTACATCATCAGGGGAGGATAGAAATCCAGTATTCAGGTCACAATAAGACCCATGCAAAACGGCATAGATTACTGTTGAAAAGCATAGGCACAAACCATATCAAATGATGAGGAGGTCTATGTCAATAATATAGAGCGAGCGGCCTGATATAGATCGGCGGGTACAGCTTACCTCCATCGATACCAGGAAAACTCCTGGGCAGAGTGCGCCTGTCATAGTACGCCGTCGGATTTAAATGAACCGCTCACTCGCGATGGCGTCTGACGTCACATCCGCCTGCCGCAGTGAACCCACTTACGGGTCACATGATCGCGGCCGCGATGTGTACGTCACAAAAGGGGCGTACGCAGTAGTCATGTGAACCTTGACACAGCAGGTAAATGACTACAACAAAATGGCCACGGTTAGTATCGTAAAGCCAGCGATACAAAGCGGTCATTTAATTAAAAAAACGGCCCATCAACATCCATATTGGGCCGAGAAAGGCCTGTAACATATATTACAGGCACCCAGATAGGTAGGAGGCTCATAAGGAATACAGGCAATGAAAAAACCGATATAAAAGAAAATACAAGAAAATACACCAGCAGGCATATTTTTTCAGGAAAGGGAATGAAAAACAGATTATACCCGTTGTTTACAAAATAGCAAGGGACCAGGACAAAAAATAGCGAAGGATCAGGAGAGGTCAGTAAGGACTCCAGAACAGTTATGTAATAGATAATGGGGCAAACCCGATTATATGGCCAGAGAGGTAAGAAACACCATCACCACCCTAGACCTATCCTAATGCCCTATACTTAGACCTGACCCTACCTATTTGTGGAGGTCGGCACCCTGGGATAGAACGGTGATTGGTGCCCCCACTCGGGCGACGACTAACCCTCTTAACCACTATCTGTACTAATCTACCACAAAGGGTGCAAAGGAGAGCGCTTCATTGAGGCCCAAAGGTTTACTAGTTTTTAACCAAAAGATCCACTTCGTTTCTTGTTTCAGAATTTTGTTATCCCAATTGCCACCTCTGAGGGGGGGAGCCACAACATCAATACCCTGGAAACTGATTGATTTAATGTCACCTGCGTGATGTTCCATAATGTGACGGGCCACAGGAGTATCATTGCCCAGGCGGATATCACGGATGTGTTCCCCTATTCTCCTCCTAAATTCTCTTTTGGTCTTTCCCACGTATTCTTTTTCGCAGCTACAGGTGGCTTTGTATATAACGCCCTTCGTTTTGCAGTTAATAAATGAGCGGATATCAAAGCGCTTCCCCAGGACGTGAGAAAAGAAAAATTTACCTGGGTTAATGTGACCACATGCAATGCAGCCGCTACATTTATAACATCCTTTGACTGGATTCCTCAGCCATGTCCTATTAGGACTAGAAAAGTGGCTGTGGACCAGTCTCTCCTTAATCGAGCGGGCCTTCCTGTAGGTCACTGAGGGGGCATTGGGCAAAAATTCACCGATATCATTATCCATTTTGAGAATGGACCAATGTCTCTCAAGGATCCTTCTAACCTCCCCTGCATTGCATGTGGTCACATTAACCCAGGTAAATTTTTCTTTTCTCACGTCCTGGGGAAGCGCTTTGATATCCGCTCATTTATTAACTGCAAAACGAAGGGCGTTATATACAAAGCCACCTGTAGCTGCGAAAAAGAATACGTGGGAAAGACCAAAAGAGAATTTAGGAGGAGAATAGGGGAACACATCCGTGATATCCGCCTGGGCAATGATACTCCTGTGGCCCGTCACATTATGGAACATCACGCAGGTGACATTAAATCAATCAGTTTCCAGGGTATTGATGTTGTGGCTCCCCCCCTCAGAGGTGGCAATTGGGATAACAAAATTCTGAAACAAGAAACGAAGTGGATCTTTTGGTTAAAAACTAGTAAACCTTTGGGCCTCAATGAAGCGCTCTCCTTTGCACCCTTTGTGGTAGATTAGTACAGATAGTGGTTAAGAGGGTTAGTCGTCGCCCGAGTGGGGGCACCAATCACCGTTCTATCCCAGGGTGCCGACCTCCACAAATAGGTAGGGTCAGGTCTAAGTATAGGGCATTAGGATAGGTCCAGGGTGGTGATGGTGTTTCTTACCTCTCTGGCCATATAATCGGGTTTGCCCCATTATCTATTACATAACTGTTCTGGAGTCCTTACTGACCTCTCCTGATCCTTCGCTATTTTTTGTCCTGGTCCCTTGCTATTTTGTAAACAACGGGTATAATCTGTTTTTCATTCCCTTTCCTGAAAAAATATGCCTGCTGGTGTATTTTCTTGTATTTTCTTTTATATCGGTTTTTTCATTGCCTGTATTCCTTATGAGCCTCCTACCTATCTGGGTGCCTGTAATATATGTTACAGGCCTTTCTCGGCCCAATATGGATGTTGATGGGCCGTTTTTTTAATTAAATGACCGCTTTGTATCGCTGGCTTTACGATACTAACCGTGGCCATTTTGTTGTAGTCATTTACCTGCTGTGTCAAGGTTCACATGACTACTGCGTACGCCCCTTTTGTGACGTACACATCGCGGCCGCGATCATGTGACCCGTAAGTGGGTTCACTGCGGCAGGCGGATGTGACGTCAGACGCCATCGCGAGTGAGCGGTTCATTTAAATCCGACGGCGTACTATGACAGGCGCACTCTGCCCAGGAGTTTTCCTGGTATCGATGGAGGTAAGCTGTACCCGCCGATCTATATCAGGCCGCTCGCTCTATATTATTGACATAGACCTCCTCATCATTTGATATGGTTTGTGCCTATGCTTTTCAACAGTAATCTATGCCGTTTTGCATGGGTCTTATTGTGACCTGAATACTGGATTTCTATCCTCCCCTGATGATGTAAAGAAAACGCGTTGTGAGAATCTTGCACGACTGCTGGACATATTATTGGAACCTGTGGAGACCCTGAGTCATCCAGATAAAGGACCAGGCGATCTCATGTGTTATGGTTACCAAAAACATCCGGCAATAAGTGCTCCATTTGGTACAGGGAAAGGGTGACACGGCAGACGGGGTAAGACCGTTCCTTTTTCCACCTTTTACTCACCGCCAGCTGCGGTCTGGCAGGTGTTTCTTGTGGCTGCATAGTATGTATCTTTCATGACACGATTTATACTGCTGATACATTTTGCGGTACATTTTTGACAACTACATATATGAATATTATTGTCCACATATCAATTGTGTGATCAGCCAATTGGTCCTCTACCGTGTTTGAGTGTATTGGCTGTTTTATTGGTCTGATTGTCCTTTTATAGGTCCACTCTTGGATTTTTACAAATTATTAGATTAAAGGCTAAGTTTTAGGCGTAATCATTTTTATTCACTTCTGAATACATGGAATAGCAGAAACTGCTGTGTGAATACTGACTTGAAAAATCCAATAGCTATATGCAAGAGTGAAAATGTGAAAAATGGAATCTGCATTACTGCCATGAACATATGAATCAAGAGAAATTTAGCTACTGAATTAATCAATGCAATAAAGCCCCAACACTACGCCAAAGTATTTCTCTACGTTGGGGTCCCTAGCTTGTGTGTGTCCTCTCATGCAGTTAAAAAACTCATACGCATAAATAGCCTGGGTCTCAGCTTCCCATACACGGTAAGTTTTTTAACTGCATGAGAGGACACACACAAGCTAGGGACCCCAACGTAGAGAAATACTTTGGCGTAGTGTTGGGGCTTTATTGCATTGATCAATTCAGTAGCTAAATTTCTCTTGATTCATATGTTCATGGCAGTAATGCAGATTCCATTTTTCACATTTTCACTCTTGCATATAGCTATTGGATTTTTCAAGTCAGTATTCACACGGCAGTTTCTGCTATTTCATGTATTCCCCTTACATAGTCACTGGTGTGCATACCTTATCTCCCCATAGTGATGTTTTTTTAGGTTTTTGCACCCAGTTCAGACTTAGAATGGTGTTCCAAACGTTATTCCTTATTCGGTGGCTGATTAATGGCGCCCGACGCCGAAACACCTCACGTGCGCGCAGTATCACTGACCCTCTTGAGCCGCAACACCCCCGTCTCCGAGCTCGCAGCATAGGCGAACCTCTTGAGTCACAACACCCCCTCCTCCTAGTCCACAGCATCGCCTACTCTGACTCCTGTGACCTTCCTGAGCTGCTCCACCACCGCCGTTACCCCCTGGTAAGCTAATATAAGACACACTAGGATTATAAGACGGATCCTCATTTTAACAGTAAAAATTATTTTTTTCCTATTTTCCTCCTTCAAATTTGGGGTGCGTCTTATAATCAGATGAGTCTTATAAAACGAAAAATACGGTAAATTCTTCCTGGTAGCCCGGCGTTCAGTTCGGCGACCGCACGGCTTTTGAAATGCTGTTAACCTGCAGAGTATTAGCCTTTGGGAAGGTGACAGGTTCCCTTTTACATTAATGTGTTTGGTCAACCAGTTTTCAGAACTTTATCGCGTCTGTTCATATTACCTGGTACAATGAAATATGCAAGAATTCCATGAGCCTCAAAATATTGTATTTCCACGTCCAATTCTCACCCCAACACTTCTCGAATATTTCCAGTCCCCCATCGGCCTTCACAGGTAGATGCCTTTGTGTATTGTTCTCCCGTCAGACCTTATGAATGCATATTTTTGTTTGCTGTAATTTCTATATCAAGAATTTCTCCCCGGAGAGACATAAATGTACTCGAACACTTTACTCTTTATTATGTTTTACTTACAGTGACACATTGTACTTTTTATTTCAATCTATTTTCTGTTTTGAAGAATGCCGGTTATTCAATAGCTATCATCACCGAGCTCGTACGCGGCTATTAACCTTCAGTCAGACAAGTCTACCTACACCAAATTACGCTTTTAATGGTTATTTCCCGCTATTAAGAAAGCAAAGCTGCGGGGGTCAGCTACAATAAAGGAGTGGTGCCAAAACAAACATAACAAAGAAATAAGTTCCATAGTTTACATTTTTTTATGACAAGTAACATAATGATCAGGATGGTTGACCCCAATTACACGTCTTTGGATAAGCGCTAGGTTTTGTCATATTTGATGAAGACTTATGATGAATGGGCGCCGCGTGCTTGGCATTGCTCGGTGCTCTATGGAGCATCGGGGTGCTCAGGTACATTCGGTGCTGAGTATCGCGGCTTCTCACATGTTTCATGTGTGCCGCCCCCGTGCCAGCAGCTGAGCTGCTCAGATCCGGGTTCTCAGTGGCTCGAGGGTCTCCGGACCCGGGGGTCGTGCGGCCACTCAAATGAAGCGGGTATATACAAGGGATTTTATAGAGTTCGTGATGCCACCCGTGGTATGTGGTAATTAGGAGTACCACCGCTGCAGTTGGGAGTACTCGAGGATGATGGAATGGGCAGCCAGATGTCCGAACCCTCCACGGGTAGGGAGGAATACCCCGAGACTCAGTGAGGGGTGCAGGGGGGTCACTTTGGTACTTACTCAGTCCATTAAGCAGACACCAACAACTGGTAAAACAAGTCTCTGGACACCGCTGCCGCTGAGAGGAGCTTAGTTTGGGTCTCATCTCCAATGGTGCTGCCTGGTGATCCGTGACCTGCCTCCTGGCATTAAGTTTACTTCTTTGGTGGTCCCAGTAGTGTGGAACTTGCCGGGTCCCGCTCCCCACTATGGCTAAGTGTGGGAGCTTGCTCTCAGGGCTCACGCTTGGGATTTTCTGGACCGTTTTGGATTGGAAAGTCCTATCCCCCTCATTGCGCTAGTGCCCCAATTCTGGAGCGGGTGGGGAACGGATCTTGAAGGCTCTGTTCTCTGCGGGTAAATTATCGGGTTGCCTGAAACTACTCCCCGACCTAGAGTCCACGTACCCCGTCATGTCTTGGTCCCAGCCCGGTGAGGGTGCAAGGCCACCGGCTGTCCTCCTCGACAGATCCGTGCCCCTTGCCACAATCCCCTGCGACCGAGGGTCCAACTTTTCTAGGCGCAGACCACCGTCTACCATCTAGATTGTCTTCCAGGAGCCCCGCTCCCGACCTCCTTTCACTTTCATTACCAGACTACTCTCCCTTTCTGACACTCCTCACCCCCCTCTCCAACCCCCCAGGTGGGCGACTTAGGCCGTCCACTGGTGGGTTTGGTGGGTGTGGTGCAGGGTGTATCTAGGATTTGATTACCTGATGTAGGCAACATCATATGGTTAGGGACCCAAAACCAAGAAGGAGGTGGATATGTGTCACCCTGGGCAAGCCAGGGGACACAGATAACAACACACACACACCCCACACTCCCTGCAGGTACACCAGCTAACCCACAAATCCTTGTTGCCTTCCTCCAGGAGTCTGTTGATGCACACCAGGGGGTGGGCCAGGCGGTTGGCTCCGCCCACCGAGGAGCTCACAACTCTGGAGGCAGGAAGAAACCAGGGAGATAGAGTTTGGAGGAGGAAGTGGAAGGTTGTTCAGCCAGGGAGGAGAAAGGAGTAGGAGGTGAACAGAGTGAAGCTCAGGAGGGAGCTAGAGTGAAACAGCAGTGAAAGTGACAGAAAGCCTGAAGTTGGTCTGTGGCTGTGTGCCCAGACGGAGTCAGCAAGGTCAGCAGACAGTGGTGAAGATCTGCAGTGGGACTGTCTGGAGGTTGCTGGAAGGGCCACGGAGGCTGTGTGTATCCGGGGGTCTGGAGCAGTATACAAAGGGCAGTCAGCACCAGAGCAGGGGCTTTCGGATCCCAGCAAGGCTTGGAGTCGCTGTAAATTGCTAAATCCGTTAGTGAAGGGGACGCAGATCTCCCAACAAGCAAGTCCTGATTGACGGCAAAGGTCCAACCACAACGGGGAAACACCGCCACCGCCAAGGCACCAGTTTCCCAGGGCCGGCGCCTGCGGGCAAAGTGCTGAGCTCCTCCGGCACAGATTGCAGTCGGGGAGCGGGTAAACGGTGGGAATCCACCGCTACCAAACAGACATTTCAGAGGTGCAGGGAAGAGACCGTCACCGCTAACTGCAGGGAACCGCAGCACCGTGAACCGTCCGAGGGACCCGTCCAACCAGCCGTTTGTTTACCGAGAACTGTGTCGTGTTTACTGGCTGAGTGAGTACCTCAGTGCCGCAAGGCACAGCGCTGCCCCTGCGCCCCTGCACCCCACTGGGCCCCGGGATCACCAACCCCTACCCACGGAGGGGCAACACAACAACTGGCTGCTCCGCATCACCATCCCCGGGATCCCCATATTGAGCAGCGGTGGTGAAATCACCACAACCGTGGGTGGCGTCACGAGCTATAACAATCCCCACACCCAACCACCCAACAACCCCCTTTCACTCACGGGCGAGGAGTGTCGCTCGAGACACCCCGGGATCCGGCCCACAGCTCGAGCCACCAGGAGCAACTGCCGGACCCGAGCAGAAGGGGTGAGCGCGGTGTGCTGACACCCTCCTCCCCGCCCGCGACAGATACTGCATGGGAGGGCAGATTGTGCAATACCCTGTGATGACCCGATAGTCCAGGGGTGTCACACATTCGTGATACATTGAAACCAAACCGCAGGGTTGCTTTACGGAGCCAGTACCCCAGTGAGAGCTACTTGCAACCTCTGAAAGGCTCTCAATGGAGGTGGAAAAAAAACATTTTCGGATGTAGTGTGTCCCCTGAAAAAAAATCCCCTGGAAATGCTCTATTTATTGCGTTACTTCCCTTGGCTAGTCGGCCCCCTTAGCATGTAAGTACACCCCTGTGGGCATGCTAACATGCTAATAAATGTGCAGCGTCAGAGGCATGGTTGATCTCACGGCTCTCTGGTGCCACCGCGCCGGACACTGGATTTCAGCTCAGTGCGCATGATCAGAAGTCCCAGACTTCCAGTCAAGTGTACTATAAAGCCGGGTGTATGTGGCGCCCCTGAGGCTCAGGTCACCACAGGTTCCTGCACTTCACTTAGGGTGTAGTGCTGATCATGGATCCAAAGGAGGTCGGTACCGGTTTCACCATACACAACCACATATGCACATGGGTTGCCCCTTCCTCGCTGGGGACTGGGCTAGGGTCCGGTAGCAAAGGGTTGCCAACAGTGTGGCATTTACAGGATGCCACCATAACTGAAGCCCCAATCTACTAGCTTGGGACCTGGGTAGGGGGAGGGACAGCCACCAGGGGGAGTTAGGTGTTACACACACACACAGAGTTATTTTTAGCAAGTTCTCCATCAGGAGTGACAGTGAGCGGACGTCTTTCCCGGTAGCTCCTGTGGGACATAAGGGTGCTTTACATGCTGCAACATCGATAACGATATATCATCAGGGTCACGGTGTTTGTGATGAACATCCGGCGTCGTTAGCGACATTGCAGCATGTAACACCTCTGAGCGACCTAAAACGATCGCAAAAGAGGTAAAAATCATTGGTATTGGAGAGGTCGCTCCAACACCAAAAATCGTTGACAGGTGAGTAGCGAGGTTGTTTGTCGTTCCTGCAGCAGCACACATCGCTATGTGTGACACCGCAGGAACGAGGAAACTCACTGTACCTGCATCCCGCCTGCAATGAGGAAGAAATGAGGTGGGCGGGATGTTTGGCTCGCTCATTGCCGCCCCTCCTCTGCTATTGGGTGGCCAATTAGTGACGTCGCTATTGTCGCGGGTGGGGAGGACGCCGCCGCTGCTGCGCGCTCGCTAACGCTCGGGTTTGGCGCTGGTGCGGCTGCTGCTGCTCGGTGGCTCGAGCGGTGGGCCGGATCCGGAGACTCGAGCGGCGCTCCTTGCCCGTGAGTGAAAGGGGTGGTTGCTTTGGGGGATTTACTCTGTGACACCACCCACGGGTCCTGGTGAAGATGGGCACCACCGCTGCTAGTGACGGGGATCCCGGGAGCAATGGTAGGGAGCAGCTGGGATGTTGTTTTCCCCCCCGTGCGTAGGGGTCGGTGATGATACGGGGAGGCTGGATGGCTAGGGTGCAGGGTTGCAGGGGCAGCGCGGCGCGGTGCCGGATGGCACTGGTGTACTCACTCAGGCAGTCAATGACAGAGTCTCTGGTAAACCAAACGGCTGGATGGACGGGTCCCGCAGCCGGCTGCAGTGTCTATCCCCGGACAGGTGATGGCGGCTGTCTTTCCCTGCACCTTGATGTACTCAGTTGACTACTATGGATCCCCAACGGTAGTCCGCTCCCCGGTGGATGGATGCTGGAGGAGCCCGTTTGCCCGCAGGCGCTGGCCCTTGGGTCTCTAGCCTTAGGCGGTAGCTGTATACCCTCACGGTGTGGGCGGTTGCCTTCAATCGGATCTTTGGTTGTTAGGAAACCCCTGGGGTTCCGGTCACATTCGGATTTGACTATTGTCGGCGGCACCAAGCCTGGTCAGGGTCCGATGGCCCTGCCTGTGTGTGCTGGCTTCACTTCGCTCCCCGGTCGGTACCAGTGGGCCAACGCCCAACCCCGGTCCTACGGTTCCGCGTTGCTTCACCACTCCTGCAGACGGCCACCACCGTCTGCCAACCTTGCTGTCAGTGCTTGGGCCACAAACCCAGACACTCAGTGCTTGCTCCTCACACCTCAAACTCCAACACTCAACTCCCACTTTTCCCGCCTCCAGGCCTGTGAACTCCTCGGTGGGTGGGGCCAACCGCTTGGCTCCGCCCCACCTGGTGTGGACATCAGACACTGGAGGGAGGCAACAAGGGTTTTTGTTTGGCTGGTGTCCCTGTCTGATGGGCGTGGGGGTGTTTGTGTGTTATCTGTGATGACCTGGCTAGTCCAGGGCGCCACACTATGACGCCGAATGAACCAAAAGGAGGCGGTTCGCCGGTTACAGCAACGTCGCTAGGCAGGTAAGTAGTGTGACGGGTGTAAGCGATGTTGTGCGCCACGGGCAGCGATTTGCCTGTGTCGCACAAACGAAGGGGGCGGGTACACTCGCTAGCGATATCTGTACCGATATCGCAGCGTGTAAAGTACCCTATAGGAGTTTAATGGTCACTGTGGAGGATACCGTGTCAGTTTCCCCGGGACCAGCACAGGTCAGGGTGCAGCACCCTAGGGTGGTGTAATTCCACGTTGCATCACAAGATTCTGCTGGACAGAGAGTTTCCATTTTTCTTGAACCACCCAAGTTTCCAGAGCCAAGTGGCACCTAGTATTCCTCGATCACGGTCAGACTCAAGTGGATCCAAGCTACTGGCATAGGGAAGAGTACTCTACCTAGTACGGAAAGGACTCTAAGTGCTTCTAGTCACAGGGACCCACACTAAAAAGCGCAATGAGGAAGGGCCCACAGACATCCGGACCGATTCTGACCTCCCACGGATCCGGGGATCGACCATTGTCCGTCACAGCAGTGACCAGTGTGACCAGGCTGGCAACTGAAGTTGTAAACCCACAGAGACTGTGTTGGCTCATCTTTTCCGGCACCGCCGCCCAGCGCTTAGCTGGCAATGGCCATTATAACCCTCATCGTCCACCCGGGGCCTTCTCCGCCTGTGGGGAGCGACACCATCCCGGCTGCCATAACACCTGCCCCGGCGAGGAACCCTGCAGCGGCGGCTACTCCCTGGCCGCATACCACAGGTGGCGTCACAACAAACTTTCCCCAATAACCCGCTTCCCCTACCATTTACTGTACACCTCGGGGCAACGGAACCGGGCAAGGCCACCTGTGACATTGCCTGACCCGACCCCAAATGGCCGGGAACGAGTAGGATAACCCCCTACCCCGTGGGGTGTTACATGTACGCATCTCGGCTTCAAACTGGTGTAGTACGCATGACTGGAAGTTTGGGGACTTACTAATCATGCAGACTGAGCCAAAAACCTGTGATGGCAGCAGAGGTTAGAGTGACCATGTCTCTGACACTGCACATTCATTAGCATATTAGTACGCCCACAGGGGCATGCTAATATGCTAAGGGAGCTGACTAGCCAAGGGAAGTAACACCCTTGTGACTAGTCCCTGGCCTCATCAGGATAGCATAAAGGATCTTTAGAATAGTTTTCTAAAGATCTCTTTATGTATGCTACTAGATACAGGGACAGTTAGGCAGAATTAGAAATATGCACCCAGAACTGCTCGTGGTTCTGGGTGCATATTGCACCTGACAGGTCAACTTTAACTTCCATTATACTCATTACTCGAGTTGAGCCCATCAGAGAGTCCAACCTGCTCGACTCAAGAAATGAACACCCAAGCATCGTAGTGTTTAGTCATCATTTTGAGTATCGAGCAGTGAGCATTGTAATGCTTACCCATCACTAATGAAGACCCCAGAGCAGGAGTGAAAAGTTGTTTATCCAGTATCTAGCTAAATGTCTAATTTCTTTCTATAACTCATTATTTTTACGTACCAATTATAGCAACGTCTTCCCCATATAGCAATTTTGTCCTCTGCTCATGAAAATATATTAATATCATAAGGACTACTCAGTAGGACCTGATGATGGCTGGGTAGAGGCTTATGAAATGTTGGACTTCTTTCTAAAGACCTACAACTGTGCTTATCTTCAATTATAACAACTGTATCGCTTTAGCTGCTTGTATAGAGAGTGTTAGATTGTTGTTTGCTGTTATTTATAGTCTAGTCTAGTTTAGGTTTTATTACTTTGATTTGTTCTGTACAAGAAAGTTTTTTTTGCTCATGTGTGGGATGGGTTTAGGCTCAGGACTCTGTGCAGCTGTGGCACTCCTGAGGCTTCAGTCGCCACAGGGTACTGCATCTCACTTAAGGTGCAGTACTCATCCCGGGTAAGGAAGAGGTTAATCGCTGGTGTTTCTTGCATTCACAAAACACAAACAGGTGCTTTCCCACCGGGGTTGGCCTAGGGTAGATATGGTGGTGTGTGGCCATCATGAGGCATGGGACTTTCCCGGTCACTAAGAAAACCACCGGGGGGCAGGCACCACTTGGGTAAAAGGAAGGAGCATCTTCACACAGTCAGTTTGTCCCAGATTGGGGTGAGGAGCACAGTCAGGACCTCGATCCAGGCATCACTTTACACTTCTGGGAGCACTACAAGACCCGTGGCTTGGAGCAAGCAGCTCAGCCCGGGCTCTCTACTGCTATCGGGAAGGCCAGGGTCTGTGGAGAGTGCAGGAAACACCCACAGCCCATTCCACATTCCATCCACGGGATTGGAGGGACCCTGACCAGAAAGGACACACAGTGGGAACACCAGCAGTGACTTCCGAATTATCCGGGATCGGCTGGGGCCCATCATGGTAGAGACCAGCACTCCAAGGGTGACAACGGGACAGTGAGTAAAACCTTGAACCGCAACTACTGAGTCAGCCCTTCATTGATGTCGCCCCGCACTCTGGCGCCAATGGTCACTACTGCCCCCATCATTCTCCCTGGGGCTTAGCTCTACCTGTGGGGAGCTGAACCATCCCGGCTGCGACACCATCCACTCCAGAGGACAGCACCCGCAGTGGCGGCCAATCCCTGGCAGCGTACCACAGGTGGCATCATGAGGCAACTACTACTTCAAACATCTTCAACCCTTTTATCCCACCATCCTTCTCCATCCATCCCTTTTTGTGGACACCTCGAGGTCACGAAACCTGGCAGGGCCACCCATGACAACCCCCTGACCCTCACAGGCCCCATGACGAGTATTTGCCAGACCCCGGGGGCTGCTCCACAGCCACTCAGGATCCCCCATTGTCTAGTGTCATTCTTGGCACTGCAGCTCAATTTCATGGAAGTGGATGTGATCTGAGCTGCAGTACCCAAAAACTGCCATAAAACAGTGTACAGAGATGGTCAAGATGTAGACAATATACATCACAAATGGCCACAAGATCTGTGCCACGCTAGTGGAAGTGCCTACCAGGTTTTCATCAGAGCTTCTGATGGTGAGGATGGGCTAGGCTGTTAATGTGGCGCCCTGGCCTAGCCAGGTCGTCACAGATAACACTCAAACACCCCCACCTCCATTAGACAGGGACACCAGCCAAACAAAAACCCTTGTTGACTCCCTCCAGTGTCTGATGTCTACACCAGGTGGGCGGAGCCAAGCGGTTTGCCCTACCAACCGAGGAGTTCACAGTCCTGGAGGCGGGAAAAGTGACAGTTCAGTGTTGGAGTTTGAAGTGAGAGGAACAAGCACTTGGGTGTCTGGGTTTGTGGCCAAGGCACTGACAGCAAGGTTGGCAGACGGTGGTGGCCGTCTGCAGGAGTGGCGGAACAACGCGGAACCGTAGGACTGTTGGCCCGCCGGTACCGACCGGGGAGCGAAGTGAAGCCAGCACACACAGGCAGGGCCATTGGACCCCGACCAGGCTTGGAGCCGCCGACAATAGTCAGATCCGAATGTGACTGGAACCCCAGGGGTTTCACAACAGCAAAAGTCCCGATTGAAGGCAACCGCCCACACCGTGAGGGTATACAGCTACCGCCTAAGGCTAGAGACCCAAGGGCCAGCGCCTTCGGGCAAACAGGCTCCTCCAGTACCCATACCCCGGGGAGCGGACTACCGTTGGGAATCCATAGTAGTCAGAAGGAGAACATCAAGGTGCAGGGAAAGACAGCCACCATCACCTGTCCAGGGAGAGACACAGCAGCCGGCTGCAGGACCCGTCCAACCAGCCGTTTGGTTTACCGAGGACTTTGTACCTTTCTTGCTGAGTGAGTACACCCGTGCCATCCGGCACCGCGCCGCGCTGTCCCTGCAACCCTGCACCTCACCGAACCTGCCTCCCCGTCACATCATCGGGCCCCGGGACCACCGACCCCTACCCACGAAGGGGGAAAACAACATCCCAGCTGCTCCCTACCATCGCTCCCGGGATCCCCGTCACCAGCAGCGGTGGTGCCCATCTTCACCACGACCCGTGGGTGGCGTCACGGACTAAATCCCCCAAACCAACCACCCCTTTCAATCACGGGCGAGGAGTGCCGCTCGAGTCCCCGGATCCGGCCCACCGCTCGAGCCACCGAGCAGCCATCGCAGCAGCGCCGGACCCAAGCGTTAGTGAGCGCAGCGCAGTGGCGTCCTCCCCGCCCGCGACAACTTGGCGTCACAAACAGGATTGAACCCATCTACTTACCAGTAGAAGTGCGCCTTGTGATCTCCGCCGGCGGTGTCCGACCGAAAATTTTGAAGCACCGCCATCTTGGCGCGAAAATCTCCCGCTCGAGCGTCTTCTCCGAGCAGGGAAGGCGCGAAAGCGAAGCCCTGCCCCCAACAAACGGAAGTGCTGAAGAGTACCAAGGGGGCGCGAGAGTGTGTCTGCCTTTGGTTCCTGGAACATGGCCACGCATGATGTCCCGTCCGTCTGGCACCGCGGAAATCCCCGAGCCCACGCCAGGAACAGCAGCGTGGGTGGAAGCTCGGACCGCGCAAATGTGCTGCCGCCTTCAAGCCCAGGTCCGATTCCTGATGGAGCGTTGGGTGGCCGAGATGGAGGAGGTGGCGGCGGCTGTGCGGAGACGCAAGGTGGAGACAGAGTTGGAGGAGCGGGTAAGTGACCCACGCCCCTATGTCCGAGAAGGACCGGCCGCTGCGGCTGAGGGGCCCGGCCTGCGCCCGCTCACCCTCCTGCTTCCCCCGCCATCCGTACCGGCTGCTGTCGCCCCTCCGCTCGGTCCGCTACCCCCAACACCGGTAGCGGAATCCAACCCGTCCGCCCTAGAGGCCCGGCCTGGGGGCATTGTTTGGGAACGGCCTGTGTCCCTCTCGCTACCGTGGAAGGCCCCGCGGGAAGTAGCCGTCCGCAACAAGGAGCCATCGGCCCCGGAAGTGGCCGCAACTGAAGCCGTCCCGGCTCCTGCAGTCCGCCTGGCCGTGGAAGAACCGGCCGCTGCTGGCCCGAAGGCTCAACCGGTGAGGTCAGCTAACCCTGAGTACCCCGCCTCGGCTGAGGCTGCGCCGGGCCGCAACTGCAAAGCCGCAGTCCAGGCCATGTCACCGCAGGACCCGCACGAAAGAGAATCGGTAGTGGCCGGTGTAGGTGCGGTCCAGCGGGGCCCGACCCGGGCGCAGGGGTCTGCCAACGCCCCATACTGGGACAGGGAACCAAACCCGTTGGGCCGGGAGATTGCCGCCAGAGAGCAGCAGAGGGCCGAAGTGATGGCGAGGGTGATCAGGGAGAAGGATGCACTCCGTCATGCCACCTTTCGGGTGCGGGGCCCGGTGTACGAGGGTCAAGTCCGGCAGTTTGACCAATGGAGGGGGTTTGGCTTTATCTATGAGCCGGGCCTGGAGGCCGAAGTATTCGTGGCCCGCCGCGATGTCAATTCGCACCTCCCCACAGGCCATCCAGGTCGTGATCTATTGCCGGGCGACCTAGTGACTTATACCCGCCACTGCGGAGAGAGGGGCTGGTTCGCCCTGGATGTAAAGCAGAGGAAGAGCCGCAGTGAGCAGATGCGGCCCCAGCCCCCTCTTCCACCAAGCCGTCCGGATGTGGAGCAGGAAGAGGTCCTGGAGGAGTATGACCTTAAGTAGTGGCAGCGGTTCGATGTTGCAAGTAGTTGTCCCCCGTTGGGACCCTCAGCAGTTTGATTGAATGACTTTAATGAACCGTGAACCTTCATCTGATTGTCCATGTGATTATTCCGGCCGTTGCCGGCAAGTTGTCCCCGCAGGGACCCTGTGTGCTTTTACCCCCCCTGCATGAGAGACTACTCATGGACATGGCCGAGAACTGGCAGGCCACCCACGAACTTGTGGGCTTGTAAATAAGTTGAGGGGTGATTTTCCATCGGAGCCGCCTCCAGAGAGGCAGATTGGAGGAAGGGCCTGCAGCAGAGCAGGCTGGGGCCCGGCCACCACCAGGACCGGTGGCCATCCTCCGGGGGTCAGGGGTCCCCCTGGACATGGGGCCCTCTGAAATGACAGCCGGGTGCGAGTAACCGTACCCGTTCCCGCTCGGGCAGCCTGAGCATCAGGGCTAGGTTGCTTGGGTGGGAGAGCGGAAGACATCCATCTGTCTGTCATTATTAAAAGTGTTTTTGTTTCATATGTGCAATGTTCAAGTGTCCTAACAAAAATACTTATGTTTGAAAATGTTTGCATGTTATTTATATTTTACAGCTTTTGAAAAAAAATAAAACCGGTGATGGACGGGCAGCCCGCGGATGGTCTGCATTTCACCAAGGGGGAATGTGGCGTCCTGGCCTAGCCAGGTCGTCACAGATAACATTCAAACACCCCCACCCCCCATTAGACAGGGACACCAGCCAAACAAAAACCCTTGTTGCCTCCCTCCAGTGTCTGATGTCCACACAAGGTGGGGCGGAGCCAAGCGGTTGGCCCCACCCACCGAGGAGTTCACAGTCCTGGAGGCGGGAAAAGTGACAGTTCAGTGTTGGAGTTTGAAGTGAGAGGAACAAGCACTTGGGTGTCTGGGTTTGTGGCCCAGGCACTGACAGCAAGGTTGGCAGACGATGGTGGCCGTCTGCAGGAGTGGTGGAGCAACGCGGAACCGTAGGACCGGAGTCAGGCATTGGCCCGCCGGTACCGACCGGGGAGCGAAGTGAAGCCAGCACACACAGGCAGGGCCATCGGACCCCGACCAGGCTTGGAGCCGCCGACAATAGTCAGATCCGAATGTGACTGGAACCCCAGGGGTTTCACAACAGCAAAAGTCCCGATTGAAGGCAACCGCCCACACCGTGAGGGTATACAGCTACCGCCTAAGGCTAGAGACCCAAGGGCAAGCGCCTTCGGGCAAACGGGCTCCTCCGGTACCCATACACCGGGGAGCGGACTACCGTTGGGAATCCATAGTAGTCAGAAGGAGAACATCAAGGTGCAGGGAAAGACAACCGCCATCACCTGTCCGGGGAGAGATACAGCAGCCAGCTGCGGGACCTGTCCATCCAGCTGTTTGGTTTACCGAGGACTTTGTACCTTTCTTGCTGAGTGAGTACACCCGTGCCATCCGGCACCACGCCGCGCTGTCCCTGCAACCCTGCACCTCATCGACCCTGCCTCCCCGTCACATCATCGGGCCCCGGGACCACCGACCCCTACCCACGGAGGGGGAAAACAACATCCCAGCTGCTCTCTACCATCGCTCCCGGGATCCCTGTCACCAGCAGCGGTGGTGCCCATCTTCACCACGACCCGTGGGTGGCGTCACAGACTAAATCCCCCAAACCAACCACCCCTTTCACTCACGGGTGAGGAGCGCCGCTCGAGTCCCCGGATCCGGCCCACCGCTCGAGCAGCCATTGCAGCAACGCCGGACCCGAGCATTAGCGAGCACAGCGCAGTGGCGTCCTCCCCGCCCGCGACATTGGTAGATATCAGGTACCACTCCAGGACATTCCTCAGTATTGTAGCACCTGATCCAAAGGTCTGGGACACAGGTATGGAAGACAGACAGAATGGAGCAGGTACAACAGATAGGTGAGTCAGGTTCAGGTTCAAGAGACAGCTAGGTCAGGTCCAGGTTCAGGAGAAAGTCAGGTCAGGTTTATTTACGTTCAGGAGACAGGAGAGACTGGCAGGATAGGACAGAAGCAATCAGACAACAGACAAAACCAGTGACTGACAGGACGGGATATAGACTAGAGTACTGACTCAAACAGGATCCCTAGGAATCAAATTGCTCAGGCACCTCCCTACAGAAGATGGCTTAAATATTCTATGCCTCTCAGCCATAGGCTGGAGAACACTAATGAGTACACGTGCTGCCCCTTTAAGAGAGTGTTGCCAGGAGACCTGCGCAACGTGAGCAGGCCCTGGAGCATGGGGACAGCAGACGGAACAGGCAAGCGAGCAGGTCGGCTGCAGCAGTGAGAGACAGGACAGTGAAGGGAAGCTGGAGCTACTGTACCCCCTCTTTATTCCCATTCCTCCCTATTACCTAAAGAAATTTCTTCAGGAGAAGAGGCACATGAATATTCTCCCTGGGTTCCCATGCCCTTACTTCAGGATGAACTCTCTTGCAGTCAACTAGGAAAAGTGTCTTTTCTCTCAGATTCTTCATATCCATGATATTTTTCACTTCAACGACATCCTCCAAACAGATAAGAGTAGGAGTGGAGCAAGGATTCCGGGAGAAGCAACTCATGATGGCTGGCTTGAAAAAAGATATATGGAAGGGGTTGAGAATGAGTAACGGGGCAAGAAGCCCAGTGCTGATCCGTCTGATGACTCCAGTGGGACCAATGAAGTATGAACCCAACTTGTAAGACGGCACCTTGAGATGAATATATCTCAAGTAGAGACAAAAGGGTGCTTTACACGCTGCGACATCGCTAACGATATATCGTCGGGGGTCGCATCGTTAGTGACGCACATCCGACGCCGTTAGCGACATCGCAGTGTGTGACACCAATGAGCGACGATCAACGAGCGCAAAAACTTGAAAAATCGTTGCTCGTTGACACGTCGTTCATTTCCTTAATATCGTTGTTGCTGCAGGTGTGCCGCCCCCACGCCTGTAGCAGCCGAGCTGCTCGGGTCCGGACCTGCTGTGTGGCTCGAGGGATCCTCCGGACCCGGGGGTCACGTGGGCATGCCAAATGAAAAGGGGGACGTAGTTGTTCGGGCTTGGCCGTAATTAGTTTGTGACGCCACCCACGGTGTGTGGTGAAGGGTGACACCACCGCTGCTGTTGCGGGATACCCGGGCGAGGTGTGATGGCAGCTGGATGTTAACCCCTCCATGGGTAGTCGCTGTCTTTTGCCTCTGCACTGTTTTTGTGTTTGTGTAGACTTTTCGGTGTGAAATGCAAGAGTCCACTCCCGGTGTTTTACGTACCTGAGGAGCCGTGCCCGCTGACGCTGACCCGTTGGATCTACTGTGCCCTGGTGGATGCCCAATCCCTCTCTGTGGGTGGTTGTCTGCTTTCTGGACTTTGGTTGGGACAGGACCTAAAATCCTGCCATCGATTGGTTAATTAGCTAGGCCGTTGGTTCCGGTTCTGGCTTCAGGGTCCAAGTCCCCCCCCTGTGCATGGTTTCTGGGTCGGTTCTCCGGTGTTGGTACCGGCGGGCTCCAACCCTGTCCTGGTTCACCTCGGATCTCCGGCTGCCATCTTCCTGGCGCCTGCTGACGGAGACCACCGTCTGCCACCTAGCCAAGACACCAGGGCTTCAACCCCGGTACCTGTCAACTTGAGCTTCTCCTCCTGCTGGACTACACCTAGCCCCCAGCTTCCACTCCTCTGAACTTGAATTCTAAACTCAGTCTGTCGTTTTTCCCGCCCCAGGCTGTCTAGACCCCTTGGTGGGCGTTTTGTATCTGCCTGGTCCGGCATATTGGTGTGCCTGTCTTTCCCTGAGAGGGGTGGCTAGGGTTTCAGGTCGGCTGAGTGTAACCCTGTGAGGGAAGGTGTTGTGTGGGGACCTTTTGTGTGACCACCTGGCTCTAATGTAAATTACCTCAGTGGCCATTGTCTAGTCTGTTGCTTGCAGACTGCATGTAATTATCTTCAGTCTTTCTGTCCACATCATTTAAATGAACATTTTCCATGCAGCTTGAAATTCATCCAAATAGAGAAGCAACATTGTACAACCAATCCGATAAGGGCACAGTATATCCTAAGGGAAGGCGCGGGCTATAAAAGGGGACTTCTTGGAGTCACCAGTTGTTGAAGGATGTTGCATGATTCAGTCTAAGCTCTTAGGAGCTGGCTAGGGGATCAGAACCCAGATGCCTTGTGGACTCGATCTAGGGACTTTGGCTCCGACTAGAGGATCACTTGCCTACATGGCTTCAATCTAGGGGCTCGGATTGGAGACCATAACCACAGTCTAGGGATTTCGACTCCGGCTGCCAGGATTATATCATATCATCATACCAGAGACTGCTTAAGGAAGAAACCCAGGTTGCGACAATTTGGTCCCCTGGCTACAGACTTTGCTGTGCTCGGTAAGCTTCCTACGCTTGTCACTATTCTTTTCTCAGAGTAGCTGGCCCTGGAAACCCCGATGCATGAACAATCTAATCCCTGGTGAGCCAGCGGAAGGGTGAGATTCTGTTGCCTGTTACATTTGTGTGTTTTGCTGGTTATGTGCTATGTGCCGTTAATTGTTTGGGGATCCAATAAAGTCTTAATATTGTGATTCCCTCACATTGTTTTGTCTGAGTAGTGTTCCACCCACAGCTAAGGAGGTCGGGCATTCAGTTGGGATGAGCCCTGGGCCATGCTGTCTTTCTAAAGGCGGCTGGGCCAGCGGACGAGAGCACCCACTGACCCCCGTGTCTCCACAATTGGTGGTAGCTGTGGGATACTACTCAGCCTGGGTTATCCAGGGGAGCTGCAGAGGACTGGTGTTCACGGACACCGTCCAGGGCTCAATAACCAGGGAGGCACATAAGCATACCGAGCAGGCCATAGGGGAGGCATTCAGGTTTCAGACGCTGCCATGTCCAACCCCACCAGCTCATCCATGGGACAAGGACCGGAGAGGAGTTACTACCGCAGCAGTAAATTGATGCTACAGGTTCTGTGCCAGATGCAAAAGATTGACTACAGGAACGCTGACCCTCGGTCAGACTTGATCCAGAAATTAGTCCGTTGGGATGCCCAGAATGATGCAGAGGACGATGAGGATCCCGCCGATATTGACCCAGAGGATTTAAACTATGTGCCACATCATAGATATAGTGACAATCGTGAATCAACTTGGTCCCAAATAGCCCGAGCCACAGAGTTGTTGGCCGCATTGGGGCCTAAATCCTCAAGAGAAGAGAGGGCTTGTGTTCTGGAATTTATTTATGGGGTTCCAGCTGCCGTACTGCTAACACCAGCCGCTCGAGAAGGATGGTCCCGCTACCCAGCAGAAGCTGCACCAAAACAAAGGCCTACAAACAGGGCCTGTGACTTGCCCGATCTACTGCGCTGTTATACATGTGGGCGCCCTGGACATATGGATAAAGATTGTCTCCAAAACTGAGGCCCCATGCTTGGAGCCCATCTGCCAGCTCAGCCGGACAAGGTCTGTGACATACAGAGCAAGGGACTACGAGACACTAGTTCCTCCATTACCTTGGTAAGCCCAGTTATTATTTTCCCAGAAGACCATTTATCAGATTCCCAATTATCCATCTCCCTGGCTGAGGGCCAGCACTCGGACATCCCTCTGGCATTTGTGCAGTTGGACCTAAGGACTGACCAGGAAGAGGTCGAGGTGGAGCTTATGGACAGCGTTCCCACCCCAGTTGTTTTGGGAAATGACCAGGGAGAGGTTGATGTGAGACTTGTGGACCGCCTCCCCACACCTGGTATTTTGGGTACCAACCAGAAAGCGATCGATGTGGGACTTGTGAACAGCCTCCCCATACCTGTCATTGTGGAGACTGACCAGAGCAAGGCTGATGTGGAATTTATGAACAACATCCCCACACCTGTTGTTTTGGGGTCTGTCATGTAAAACTGTTGAAGGGTCATCACCCCCCTCCTTTCCACCATCAGTCACAGATCGTCATGACGATTATCTGATCGGCCTGAAAGCTTAAGGTATTTACGACATGGGTGATGGTAGATCTACAGAAAAAGAAAATGCAGAGAAGGACAATCCTTTATGCTGTTGGAGGGAAAACTTCCAAAGTTTTTAAGAGCTACGTTAATGCCTGAAAAATGAAAACATATTGCCAGAATCCCTATGTCGTGCTGAACCTAGCGCACAGTCTCACTTGACGGGGCGATCGCCGGTATCACGACAAATTAGTATTGGCCAGTAAAATCGTACTAGAGGCATTGTGTTTGGTGTCTATGTAAATGTAAAATCGAGATATAAAATATGAAAACCTAGAATTAAGAAGCTTCATGACCATCTCAGCACAGCCCACAAGAGACTGTAAAATGATGTCACAGAGAAAGGGGGGTTAGCTAAGGCATAAGAGAGACAGCTCCTTTCTGGGGGGTGTCAGTCAGTTGGAGGGCATCAGAGAGGGTGATGCTGGCTCTCTCTTAACATCTTCTCTTGGAGTCCCTCCCTCCGTAACTTCAGATGTCGCTTCTATGGCACAAGTTTAGTAAGTTTCACGTTTATACCTTTTATTTTTTTATGTAACTTTTTATACTGCAATTGTATTGTTCCCTTTTGTAAATTCTTGTATATTTTTTAAACACTGCCTATTTTCGGATTAAATACCTAAAATTTTAATAGTTTCTTTCCTCATGCTTTATATACGAATCCAAAAAACCTGAAGGGCCTTATGCTATCTGTAACGGGTACCCGGGCTGTCTATAAAACGTCCGGTGGTGGCAGCGTAATTGTTATTGCATAGAATTATTGGAGTGCTATCTTTTAGGGTACCGAGATATATATATTCCATTAGCGGGAATCGGTGATATATACATTTACCCTTGCTGTGAGACCTCCAATATTTGGCATTATCAGCTCAGCGGCCTCATCTTATGCTTTGTCCTGCAGTACCAAAAGAGGCCTGCAGACAAGGGGGGCGCTAGAGAGTAGTCGTGTTTGTGACAACCAGCGAACAGCTGTGGGATATCTGAGTGACTCCCTTGGCTTTTCATGACAAATTGGTGGCAAGCGGTGGGATATAGAGCATTAGTGATCTGGTTTGAGCAATAATCCCTTTCACTAAAAACTTGCAAAAGTTTTGAGGATCGAACTCAGTGTTTAAATAATCCTGGAACAATACTGTACATGTAGCAGTTACCCCCACCCCTCTCTTGTTTTTCTATCCTATCTTTTATTTGGCAATTATGGCTACGCTGACGAAAGACTGGTACAGCCAGCTGACGAAGGAGACCCTGATTGCCATCTGCACGACCAGAGAGATTGATGTCAATGGCAAAAACAAGCCAGACCTCATTAAAGAACTGTTACAATGGGATGCAAAGAAAGTCCATTCCCCCAGTGCTGATGACGGGGAGACAAGCCAAGCCCTGGATGATACTGCGACCAGGGCCTCTTCTGCAGCTTCAAACCAGAGCAGCGACCGGGGCAGCATGGACTCCTACCTGCACATGGCCCTACAACAACTCGCTGCAGATGACCGGGAGGAATGGCTGAAGCTCATTCAGCAATATCAGGAGAGAGCCGAGCGAGAGCGCCAGGCCCAGGCTGAGAGAGCCGAACGAGAGCGTCAAGCCCAGAGAGACCATGAGTTGAAGGTCATCCATGCCCAGCAGCAGACATCTTCCTCACTGAACGGTGAGTCCAATAATTCCAGCAGCTTTAAGCCCCGACCTGAGCACATTCCTGTGATGGAAAACGACGGGGACTTGGACACCTTTCTGAGGGGATTTGAAAAGACTTGCTTGCAGTACCAGTTTTCCTCAGCACAATGGGCACAATGCTTAACCCCAGGGCTGCGAGGCAAGGCCCTGGACGTGTTTGCCAGTGTCCCTCAAGAGCAAAGTGGAGACTATGGGGCCATAAAGCAGGCCCTAATAAGGAAGTATCAGCTGACTCCAGAGGTGTACCGAAAAAAATTCCGAACCCTGCAGCGTGGACCTCATGACAGCTACAGCGATTTGGAGGGTGGGCTCCAGACTGCCTTTGACCAGTGTATCCAAGGACTGTCCATTACAACCTTTGAGGGGCTAAGGGACCTCATGGTGAAGGACTAACTCCTACATGTCTGTCCTGTGGAGGTTCGACAGTTTGTTATGGACCGAGAGCCCAAGGAGGCCTCAAAAGCAGCCCAGATTGCCGACACCTATGAGGGGGTGCATCGGGGGTGTGGAAGCCGTCCACCGCCAGCTGGAAAGGGGGTAAGATGACAACTACGACCACCCCTGCCCCTACCAACTGACCTCCCGTAGGTCCTGTGTCATCCACCAGTGCCCGGCCCACCTCTGACACTCGCAGGTGTTTTTCCTGCAACCAGCCTGGACACCTCAGCTCCGCTTGCCCAGAGAGGCAGAAGAGGAACCCCACATCCAAGGCCCAAGGGCCTACTGCAACTGTCCTTTTGGTGGGGGAGGCGGGTGGTAGGGCCTGCGAAAACCTACACTCCGTCACCGTGGGCGGAACCCCCACTGTGGGGCTCAAGGACACTGGGGCCGACCGAACACTGGTCCGCCCCGAACTGGTGCCTCCTGAAAACTTTATCCCGGGAAAACGCCTGACTGTCACTGTGGCTGGGGGTGTTCGCCAATCCTTCCCAATGGCCCGGGTTTCCCTCGACTGGGGTGCTGGGAGAGGGTGGAGGGAAGTGGGGGTGTCCGAACATCTACCAACCAATGTTTTATTGGGGACTGATCTGGGGCGATTGGTTGCACAATTTGTCCCTGATGATCCTCCCGAATCCAATAAGTCATGTGATACAAATGTTGTTAAGTCATGTGATGCAAATGTTGTTAAATCATGTGATGCAAATGGTGTTGTCATGTGACCCGAATGCGGATACGCAGAAAGTGATTACAAATGTTGTGCATGGTAATAAAGGGGAGGTTTGTACAGGGGAACTCTGCCATGCCACGCTGCAGGGTGACGTGGCTGAGGACAACCCCAAGGTAGGAAGTGTATGTGCTTACAGAGATGGAGGCAGACATGAGAACCACGAGGAAAGTGGTCAAATGCAGCTGACCAGTGTCACAGCGGACAGTGACACAGCCGGTGGCACTGCTTCTAAGGTACTACGGGATAAGGAGCAAGTAGCACCCAGAGCCGGTCAGGCTGATGGGGAAGAGTTATCCCCCGGGGAGACAGCCTTCATCGGTGCTGTCACCCACAGTCAGAGTGCCCAGAACACAAATGAAACCTTGCCTTCTGACACCTCTTCACCCAGAGGGATAACGGAACTGGTTACGGACCCATAGCAGGTCCCAGAGGGTCCCGGTGAGGTTGGAACCTTAACGTCACTTTTGGCTGCCTTTAACCAAGAGTTCCAGGTAGCTCTACGAACCGATGCCAGTCTAGAGACGTTAAGGGACCTCGCGGAGAAGCCCTCCTCCGAGACCGATAAGGAGAGGGTATTCTGGGACCAGGGGAGGTTTTACCGGGAGACTGTTCCCTGTAACCCCCAACAAGAGTGGCTGAAGGAAAGACAGCTGGTGGTGCCTCACCGCTTTAGGAGTGAGTTGCTGCGGATTGCCCATGAGATCCCACTCGCCGGACACTTGGGGGGCAGCAAAACTAAGGCCCGGCTGTCTCACCACTTCTAATAGCCCAAAATGGGGACAGATGTTGCCAATTACTGCCGCTCCTGTATCACATGTCAAAGAGTGGGAAAGTCAGGGCCTGCTTCCAAAGCTCCCTTGATCTCCTTGCCGGTGATAGAGGAGCCTTTCCAGAGGGTCACTGTGGACATCGTCGGGCCTCTGGCCGTCCCCAGCAACTCTGGAAAACATTTCATCCTTATTGTGGTAGACTTTGCTACCCGGTATCCGGAGGCAGTGGATCTGTCATCAGTTAGAGCCGATAAGGTGGCAGATGCCCTCCTGGCCATATTCTCTCGAGTAGGATTTCCCAGGGAGATGCTTACCGACCAGGGGACTTAGTTTAAGTCTCGTCTAATGGTGGTTCTCTGTAAGAAAATGCAGGTGCAGCATCTGGTATCAAGCGCCTATCACCCACAGACCAATGGTTTGTGTGAGCGATTTAATGGTACCCTTAAGCAGATGCTTAAGATCGTGGTTGAGTCACATGGACGCGACTGAGAGAGTTATCTCTCACACCTGTTTTTTGCTTACAGGGAGGTACCACAGGCCTCAACGGGGTTTTCCCCCTTCGAGCTCCTGTATGGCAGACGAGTCAGAGGGCCTCTTGGTCTAGTAAGGGAATCCTGGGAAGAGGAACTGAACTCCACAGAAGTGTCCGTTGTGGAGTATGTAAGTCGGCTCCGTGACAAAATGCAGTCAATGATGCAGATGGTGCATGAGAATATGGTGCAAGCCCAGGCCAACCAGAAGCGATGGTACGACCAACACGCTCAAGAGCGGGTGTACAAAGTGGGTCAGAAGGTCTGGGTCCTAGTCCCAATGACCCAGAACAAGCTTCAGGCGGCCTGGGAGGGTCCATACCTTGTGCATCAGCGCCTCAATGACGTAAACTACGTGGTTACCATCGACCATGCCAGGAAGAGGCAAAAGGTCTTCCATGTCAACATGATGAAAGCTCAACATGACAGGGAAGCCTTCGCCCTTCCTGTGTGTAACCTTCCCGAGGAAGGCGAAAGTGAAGTCTTGGTGGACTTACTCGCCTCGGCCCGGGATGGAGGGTCTATCGAGGAGGCGGCATTCAACCCACAGCTATCCATGGACCAACGGTCCCAGTTGCGGGAGGTATTCCGGTCCTACCTGATGACCTTCACGAATGTCCCAGGGAAGACATCCCAAGTCACCCACAAGGTGGACACAGGGAGTCATTCCCCTGTCCGTCAACCCCCATACCGTGTCTCCCTAGAGATACAAAAGGACATAAAAAGGGAGATCGATGACATACTAGTCCTGGGGGTGATCCAGAGGTCCAAAGGTGCATGGGCCTCGCCTGTAGTTTTGGTTCCAAAAAAGGACCGGACGACCCGGTTTTGTATGGACTACAGGAGGCTAAATGCAATCACAGCACCCGATGCGTACCCAATGCCACGCATCGATGAGCTACTGGATTGCTTAGCCGGGGCCCGGTACCTGACAATTATGGACCTGAGTCGAGGGTACTGGCAGATTCCTATCTCCAAGGAAGCACAAGAAAGGTCCGCCTTCATCACTCCATTTGGGCTGTACGAATCCCTCGTCATGCCCTTTGGCATGAGAAATGCTCCTGCCACTTTCCAGCGATTGGTCGACCAGCTGCTTGAGGGACTAGGAGGGTGTGCCATCTTTAGTCCCACTTGGGAGGAACACCTAGGGCACCTGGAGCAGGTTCTCAGGAGGATCCAAAGCGCTGGTCTGACTATAAAGCCAGGGAAGTGTCAGATTGGCATGACGGAGGTACAGTACCTCAGACACCGAGTGGGTGGCAGGACCCTGAAATCAGAGCCAGGGAAGGTTGATGCCATCACCTCCTGGCCTACCCCCCAAGTCAAAGAAGCAGGTGATGTCCTTCTTGGGTACGGCAAGGTACTATAGGAAGTTCGTTCCTAACTATAGTGCTCTTGCTAAGCCATTGACGGACCTCACCAAAAAGAAGCTACCGCAAGTAGTTACCTGGACAGATGACTGTGAACGGTCCTTCAGAGCACTGAAAGCTGCCCTCGCCAATTCCCCAATCCTACCAGCCCTAGACTTCACCCGACAGTTCATAGTCCAGACACATGCCAGTGCATTTGGCCTGGGTGCAGTACTCAGCCAGGTAAATGGGGAGGGAGAAGAGCATTCGGTGGTGTTTCTCAGCCGCCAGCTCTTATCCCGGGAAGTGGCCTACGCCACTGTGGAGAAGGAGTGCCTCGCTATAGTGTGGGCCCTGCGGAAACTGCAGCCCTACCTATATGGACGTAACTTCACCATAGTAACAGACCACAACCCTCTCAGCTGGCTACACCGGGTGGCCGGCGACAATGGTAAGCTACTGCGGTGGAGCTTGGCACTACAGCAGTATGATTTTACCATTCAACACAGGAAGGGTGTTGAGCATGGCAACGCTGACGGGCTGTCCCGGCAGGGGGATGCCAGCGATGTAGGCTTAGGAGACGATTTGCAAATCAATCTCCCATGCTACCTTAAAAAGGGGGAGGTGTCATGTAAAACTGTTGAAGGGTCTTCACCCCCCTCCTTTCCACCATCAACCACAGATCGTCATGACGATTATCTGATCGGCCTGAAAGCTTAAGGTATTTACGACATGGGTGATGGTAGATCTACAGAAAAAGAAAATGCAGAGGACAATCCTTTGTGCTGTTGGAGGGAAAACTTCCAAAGCAGTTTTTAAGAGCTACGTTAATGCCAGAAAAATGAAAACATATTGCCAGAATCCCTGTGTCATGCTGAACCCAGCGCACCGTCTCGCTTGACGGGGAGATCGCCGGTATCACGACAAATTAGTATTGGCCAGTAAAATCGTACTAGAGGCATTGTGTTTAGTGTCTATGTAAATGTAAAATCGAGATATAAAATATAACGCTAATATTTTTCACCTGTGTGACCCAGGAGAAAAGCTATGAAAAAACCTAGAATTAAGAAGCTTCGTGACCATCTCCGCACAGCCTACAAGAGACTGTAAAATGATGTCACAGAGAAAGAGGGGTTAGCTAAGGCATAAGAGAGACAGCTCCTTTCTGGGGGGTGTCAGTCAGTTGGAGGGCATCAGAGTGGGTAATGCTGGCTGTCTCTTAACATCTTCTTCTCTTGGAGTCCCTCCCTCCGTAACTTCAGACGTCGCTTCTATGGCACAAGTTTAGTAAGTTTCACGTTTATGCTTTTTATTTTTATGTAACTGTCTATACTGCAATTGTATTGTTCACTTTTGTAAATTCTTGTATATTTTTTAAACACTGCCTATTTTCGGATTAAATACCTAAAATTTTAATAGTTTCTTTCCTCATGCTTTATATACGAATCCAAAAAACCCGAAGGGCCTTATGCTATCTGTAACGGGTACCCGGACTGCCTGTGAAACGTCCGGTGGTGGCAGCGTAATTGTTATTGTATTGTTACAGAATTATTGGAGTGCTATCATTGAGGGTACAAAGGTATATATATATATTCCATTAGCGGAAATCGGTGATATATACATTTACCCTTGCTGTGAGACCTCCAATATTTGGCATTATCAGCTCAGCGGCCTCATCTTATGCTTTGTCCTGCAGTACTAAAAGAGGCCTGCAGACAAAGGGGGCGCTAGAGAGTAGTCGTGTTTGTGACAACCAGCGAACAGCTGCGGGATATCTGAGTGACTCCCTTGGCTGTTCATGACAGGGTCTGACCAGGAAGAGGTCCATAAGGAGCTTATGGACAGCCTCCCTACACCTGATATTTTGGGGACTAACCAGGAGGAAATTGAAGTGGGGTTCATGGATGGCCCCACCAAGCCTGTTGTTTCGGATACCACCCAGAGGGAAGTGGGGCTTGTGAATTACCTGCTTACACCAGTTATTTTGGAGTATGACCTAGGACAAGGACTATCCAGCCAGTTTGTAGCAGCCATCACCCACTTCCAAGCCAAGCAGGACCCTGATGTGAATCTTTCTAACATCTTTTCCAAGGATAATTCACATTCCCAGTCTCCATCATCCACTTCTAAGCCAATTACTGTGAGTAAGCCTAACTAGACTGTGGCTATTGACTGGGGGAAGATTGATAGTAAGAAATGTATGCAAGCCCACCTCATGGACCCCACCTTAGTGCTTGTCCGCAATATGGCTGCTCAAGCTGGGGGAGGTAATCAGGGAGAGGTGTATAGATGTGAGCCTCTGTTGCTGACCTCACCATTACAAAGAACAATGCTGTCAAGAGGAGAAGGTGATCAGAGGCCTACCATGTCTGGCCGTCCCATCAACAAGAAACCTCGTGAAGATTCAGTCATTTTCCCATCTGGCTAATTAAGAAATTAAGAAGGGGGAGGAATGTGAAGACACAGACTTTTTCAATGTGTGTCGTGGGTTAAATTTCTTACATTAGCCAGACGTATTGTTCTTCTGTGTGTTAACTCATGCTTGCTAAACTATTGTTTCTGCCAGACCCTTCTGAGTGTTCATTGCAATGTAGTTGTGTATTGCTAATCTAATGTAAATGACCTCAGTGGCCATTGTCTAGTCTGTGGCTTGCAGACTACATGTAAATATCCTCAGTCTTTCTGTCACATCATTTAAATGAACATATTCTATGCAGCTTGAAATTCATCCAATAAGAGAAGCAACCTTGTACAACCGATCCGATAAGGGCACAGTATATCCTAAGGGAAGTCATGAAAGGGAGTCACCAGTTGTTGATGGATGTTGCATGATCCAGTCTAAGTTCTTAGGAGCTGGCTAGGGGATCAGAACCTGGATGCCTTGTGGACTCGGTCTAGGGACTTTGGCTCCGACTAGAGGATCACTTGGCTACATGGCTTCAATCTAGGGGCTCCAATTCAGATTCAGATCGACTCCGGCTGCCAGGATTATATCATATCATCATACCAGAGACTACTTAAGGAAGAAACCCAGGTTGGGGCAATTTGGTCACCTGCTTGGCTACAGACTTTGCTGTGCTCGGTAAGCTTCCTACGCTTGCCACTATTCTTTTCTCGGAGTAGCTGGCCCTGGAAACCCCGATGCATGAACAATCTAATCCCTGGTGCCGTTAATTGTTTGGGGGATCCAATAAAGTCCTAATATTGTGATTTCCTCATCCTGTGTTGTCTGAGTAGTGTTCCGCCCATGGTTAAGGAGGTCGGGCGTTCAGTTGGGATGAGCGCTGGGCCATGCTGTCTTTCTAAAGGCGGCTGGGCCAGCAGACGAGAGCACCCACTGACCCCCGTGTCTCCACACCCTATACTTTCTTCCCAGAATGAAAATACGATGAATCTATGTTTCTCTTATCAGCATGCTCCTTCATTCATTCGGATGATCTCTTAAGAGAATATTTTGGAGAAATCCCTAGTGGGACCATCGGCTGCAGGGATACCAGAGGTGGTTGTAACAGGAAGAGACATGTTTGGCAGTTGACCATAGACAACGAAGAAAGAAGAATTTACGGAAGACTCAGTCATGTGACTATTGTATGAGAATTCCAACAAGGGAAGAGGTTAGCCCAATCGTTGTAGTACACATTCATGAAATGCCACAGAAAGGTTGTAAGGATCTGTTTAACCCACTCTAACTAGCTACTGGACTGAAGATGGTATGCAGATGAGAAATTCTACGACACATTCAGAAGTTTATACATAGCCCTCCAAAATCTAGATGTGAAATGTCTCTTTCTGTGTCTCTTTCTGTGTGTATATCTCTTTCTGTGTTTGTATCTTTCTGTGTATGTACTGTTTCTGTTCTTTTTTGGTACTGTATGGGTTTAGGACTCTTTCCTATCTGTCTTTTGGAACCTTAACCTCAGGTTCTGCTCTTTGTGATCACTTCCCTTCATTATAAATAGTCACGTGTCTTACCATCTGATGCCGGTTATAGAATCTCATCATTCTTATTCTGACCACTTTGGAAGTAGCCTGTTTCTGGAGGAAGCTGAGGAGTCATGACAATTGCAGCATTGATTATTAGCTGCATTAGAGGAGCTTGGAGTGTTTTCCTTTTTGTGCTTATTTCCCGCTGTCTGTCTCCCTCCCATTGTCTTGCATTATTGTGGTGTTGGGACTAGGGTTCTCACCAGCCTTCTCACTACCCAGGGTAAGTTCATGGCCTAAGCACATGACAGCGATGGGGGAAAGGACCTGTATTAAGATATTAGAGAGTGCAAGGATCAGCCTTGGGTTAATGTAAATCAAAAAAGTCCATGGAGCTTCTGTTAGGAGTCTCGACACAGACACTAGCCAGATATCCTTCCGGGAAGGACCTAGCCAAGGAGTGGCTCTTTTTAAGAGACCACCATAACCATCATATTAAGTGGCCCTTTTAGTCAATATCCAACTCTTTGACAAGTTTAAAGATATGACAAGGAAAATACCAAGGCCAGTCATCCATCCACAGACAGCTGTTTCGGGGTATTGCCCCTCATCAGTGTGGAGTAGGATTCTGGCAAGGTGGAAGCAATGCCTAGTAGACCAACAAGACAAAACAATCACTGATCTCGGGGAGACCAGACAGAGAAAACACTGCCAGCAGCCAACGAGGGCGCTCAACACAGTGAAATCCTAGGTGCATTGCCCCCTGGGAAATATGCAAATCAAAAAAGTCCGTGGAGCCTCTGTTAGGAGTCTCGACACAGAAACTAGCCAGATATCCTTCTGGGAAGGACCTTGTCAAGGAGTGGCTTCCCTTGTCATATCTTTAAACTTGTCAAAGAGTTGGATATTGACTAAAAGGGCCACTTAATATGGTGGTTATGGTGGTCTCCTAAAAAGAGCCACTCCTTGGCTAGGTCCTTCTCGGAAGGATATCTGGCTAGTTTTTGTGTCGAGACTCCTAACAGAGGCTCCACAGACTTTTTTGATTTGCATATTTCCCAGGGGGGAAGGCACCGAGGATTTCACTGTGTTGAGCGCCCTCGTTGGCTGCCGACAGTGTATTCTCTGGCTGGTCTCCCCGAGATCAGTGATTGTTTTGTCTTGTCGGATTAATGTAGGAGGTGACCCTGCTCTCCTAGCGCCAGCATCCGCCATTGTATTTTGTTCCCGCTGTACCATGTGTGGCGCGGTGCTTCCTGCGGGTCCCTTATTCCTGGCGGAACTCTGGTAGTCGCTCCGTTACACTGTCTCACAACAATATGCTGCTGTCAGATTAGGTGGCAAATAACTGCTCAAAAATTTTCTATTCCTACTTCAGCTCATGATCATAGCATAAAAATAGACAAAATACCTTTAAAAATACAAAAAATCTGCAATATTTATAGGAAATGCATATCAGCGCCAGTGCAAAACATTCACAATTGCTGATAATGAGTCAATTCATAACTACTAAGCATCACACGAGATGATAAAAATGGATTTGTTTTGACACCGCGACTTTGACATTTTGAAGCAACATTTGCCGAGAGTCTGGTGTCATTTTATTAGTTTCACAAATTGAATGGGCTTGTTAGACGACCGGCGGAATAATTAGCGTCTAATAAAGGAGAGTGTTTTTCAATGTTAGTCTATTCAGCGTGTTGGTAAAATCAGTGTACTGTATAATACAATGTCAGGAAGGATTTATTTCAAGGTAGAATGAATCAGGATTTAAGTGATGGTCGTGCGGTTCGGAGCCTCGGCTGTTTACACAAAGGTCGGACATCGGGACGGGTGTACTGTTTTTTTTCTTATATATAAACTCAATTTAACTTTAGACACTTGTCTACACCATCATTGCTTTGCTTAAACTTAAGACCCATGAAATCCAGCATCAGAAAGTGTATAGCAGTGTTATTAGTCCCTGTACAGGAGGAGGAGGTGAGTTGTGACATCTTTTGTGATTGGTGGATCCTGTGTTATCAGCTGTGTATAGAGGTGTTATCAGTCATTGCACAGCAGGAGGAGGTGAGCTGTGACATTTATAGTGATTGGTGGATCCAGTGTTATCAGCTATACATATGGCCGTTATTAGTCATTGTACAGGTTGAGGAGGTGAGCTGTGACATCGCCTATTATTATTGGTGGATAAATTTAATATACTTATTATTAGAGTTGAGTGGACTGGGAATAATCCGGGTTTGGCGGATCCGCGGCGGGTTGATATAGAAGTCCGGATCCGATCCGGAATCCGGCACCATATATGTGAATAGGGAGTGGAATCCGGGGAGAGGGAGAGAGAGAGGGAGAGAGAAAGAGGAAAAAAAGAAAAACGGATCCGGATTGTGCACCCGGAATCCCGCGTCCGGGTCGGACTCGGATCTGCCGCTCAAACCGTGCGGATCCGGATTGTGCCGACCTGGGTCCGCTCAACACTACTCATTATATAATTACCAAAAATAGAGTGTATATATATATATATATATATATATATATATATATATATATATATATAAATATATATATGTACAGTATATATGTATATATATATATATATATATATATATATATATATACACACACACCAATGCATTAAAAATACTGAAGTTCCAGGTAGCCAGTACCTGAGATGTGAAAAGGGTCACCTGGATGCAAAGATGTTTAGCAACAGTAAACGATATATAAGTAAGTGGCAATACCATAGATAATATTAGTATAGGTAATACCAATGCCTAGGCTCATAAATTAGATAGTAAGTATAGCAGGCAGTGACATCAGGCATAGTGAGTATCACAAGCCTTAATATCCATCAGTTCCATAGATTATGTATTGAGTTTAGGATTAGGAATTTACCGAAGATGTAAGTGGTTCCAGGAAGACAGTCTAGGAGGGAGCCTCCGACGGCCGTTTCGCAGTGCGCATACCGCTTCTTCCGAGAGGAATGAGACCCTTCTGGACATTTCCTATCCCATGCTACCTTGTCCTATTCATAACTTTTTGATTAAAATTTCTAAAATAAATATTTATTTTTCTAATTGCACATAATTGCTCCTTTCCTTTTATCACATGTTGTGGGGAAAACTATCACATCTGCTCCCCTCCTATTTATGCTGGTTGAATCCTTAAACCCATGCCAGCTATAGTTTGTCTATTTTGGTCTGTGAGGTGTGGTTGTAACGGGGTGGCAGGGAGCACTCTAGTTGTGGTTTGTATTGTGTCTCTGTGTGACCTCCTGGCCCTGTAACAGGCAGATTGTAGGGCTCGTGAATTTATGGGATGTGAGGCAGGGGATGCCTCAGCTCCTTCTCTTCTCTGGGATCTGATTCAAGCAAAGAGACTCCACAATAGGGTTCATTTAAAACTGCAACTTTTACTTTACCTCACTCAGGTTACAGTAACTTCACATCCTTCCTCTCCATCTCCTCCTTTATCTCTTTCTTTCTTTCTGTGCACTCCTCCACTGCACTGATACCTCTTCTATCGGCTTTGTTCTCTCACAGCAGACTGGTGTAGCCCTGTCCATTTCTTACGGTCCCAGCTCTGCAATGTTCCTTTTCTTAGGCTCCCGCATACCCCTATGCTTGACCAGCAGTCCCGCCAACAATGGGGATCTGCTCATAGGGGGATTGGTACGACCCCGACACACCTTACGTCTTCCTCGTTAAGCAGCCTTCTTCTTCCTTAACTTCTGTGGAGACACGGGGCTCAGTGGGTGCTCTCGTCCGCTGGCCTAGCCGCCTTTAGAAAGACAGCGTGGCCCAGGGCTCATCCCAACTGAACGCACAACCTCCTTAACCGTGGGCGGAATACTACTCAGACAACACAGGGTGAGGGAACCACAATAATTAGACTTTATTGGATCCCCAAAATATTAACGGCACATAACACATAACCAGCAAAACACACAAATGTAACAGGCAACAGAGTCTCACCCTTCCGCTGGCTCACCAGGTATTTAGAATGTCCATGCCTCAGATGTTCCAGGGCTAATTGCTCCAATCCAGCAGCACCCCGCTTTCGGTGGGCACCCACCAAGAAAGGAATAACGCCAGATTTAGGAAGCTGGCTGAGGTCTGCAAAGTCTGTACCAGGTGACCGAATTGTCCCAAAATGGGTTTCCTGCTTAAGTAGTCTCTGGTATGAAGATATAATCCTGGCAGCCGTAGTCGAAATCCCTAGACTGTGGATATGGTCTCCAATTGGAACCGAAGTCTCTAGATTGAAGCCACAAGGTATCCTGATCCTCTAGCCAGCTCCTAAGAGCTTAGACTGGATCATGCACATCCATCAACAACAACCTGGTGACTTAAAGAAATCCCCTTTTATAGCCACAGCCTTCCCTGTGGATACACTGCGTCCTCATCAGATTGGTTGGACAAGATTGCTTCTCCCATTGTATGAATTTCAAGCTGCATGGATAATGTTCATTTAAATGATGTGGGACGGAAGACTGAGGATATCTACATGGAGTCTGCAAGTCACCAACTAGACAATGGCTACTAAAGTAATCACATTAGCAATACACAACTACATTACAATGATTACTGGAAGGGTCTGGAGAAACAATAGCTAAGCAAACATGAGGTAATACACAAAAGAACAATACGTCTGGCTGAATGTTAAGAAACTTTAACCCATGAGAGTCCATGTCGTCACATTCCTCCCCCTTCTTAATATTAGCCAGACATGATAGGGTTCTGATCATCCTTCTCCTCTTGACGGCATTGTCCTTTTTAATGGTGAGGTCAGCAACAGAGGATTGCATTTATACACCTCCCCCTGATTACCTCCCCCAAGTTGAGCAGCCATATTGCGGACAAGCACTAAGGTGGGGTCCATGAGTTGGGTTTGCCTACATTTCTTACTATCAATCTTCCCCCAGTCAATAGCCACAGTGTGGTTAGGCTTACTCATGGTTCTTGGCTCAGAAGTGGATGCTGGAGACTGGGAATGTGAATTATCCTTGGAAAAGATGTTAGAAAGATCCACATCAGGGTCCTGCTTGGCTTGGAAGTGAGTGATGGCTGCTTCAAACTGACTGGATAGTCCATGTCCTAGGTCATACTCCAAAATAACTGGTGTGAGCAGGTAATCCACATGCCCCTCTTTCACTCCCCTCTGGGTGGTATCCAAAACAACAGGCTTGGTGGGGCCATCCATGAACCCGACTTCAATTTCCACCTGGTTAGTCCCCGAAATAACAGAAGTGGGAAGACCATGCATGATCCCTACATCAACTTCATCCTGGTTAGTCCCCGAAACAACAGGTGTGGGGAGGCTGTCCGTAAACTCCATATGGACCTCTTCCTGGTCAGACCCCAAAATAACAGGTGTGGGGATGCGGTTCATAAGCTCCACATCAGCCTTGCTCTGGTCAGTCTCCACAATGACTGGTATGGGGAGGCTGTTCACAAGCCCCACATCGATCACTTCCTGGTTGGTCCCCAAAATACCAGGTGTGGGGAGGCTGTCCACAAGCTCCACCTCGACCTCTCCCTGGTCGGTCCTTAGGTCCAACTGCACACATGCCAGAGGAATGTCTGAGCGCTGGCCCTCAGCCAGGGAGATGGATAATTGGGAATCTGGTAAAGGGTATTCTGGGGAAACAATAACTGGGCTTACCAGGGTAATGGAGGAACCAGTGTCTCGTAGTCCCTGGCTCTTGACCGGCTGAGCTGGCAGATGGGCTACAAGCATGCGGCCTCGGTTTTGGAGACAATTTTTATTTATATGTCCATGGTGCCCACATGTATAACAGCGCCATAGATTGGGCGAGTCACAGGCCCTGTTTGTGGTCCTTTGTTTTGGCGCAGCTTCTGCTGGGTAGCGGGACCATCCTTCTCGAGCAGCTGGTGTTAGCAGTACGGCAGCTGGAATCCCATAAACATATTCCAGAACATAAGCCCTCTCTTCTCTTGAGGATTTAGGCCCCAGTGCAGCCAACAACGCTGTGGCTTGGGCCATTTTGGACCAAGTTGATTCCCGATTGTCACTAGATCCATGATGTGGCACATAGTTTAAATCCTCTGGGTCAATATCGGCGGGATCCTCATCGTCCTCTGCATCATTCTGGGCATCCCAACGGACTAATTTCCAGATCAAGTCTGACCGAGTCTCAGCGTTCCAGTATATAATCTTTCGCCTCTGGCACAGATCCTGTAGCATCCATTTACTGCTGCGGTCGTATCTCCTCTCTTGTCCTTGTCCCATGGCTGAGCTGGTGGGGTTGGACATGGCAATGTCCGAAACCTGAATGCCTCCCTTATGGCCTGCTAGGTATGCTTATGTGCCTCCCTGGTTGTTGAGCCCTGGACGGTGTCCACGAACACCAGTCCGCTGCAGCTCCCCTGGGTAAACCAGGCTGAGTAGTATCCCACTGCTGCCACCAATTGTGGAGACATGGGGCTCAGTGGGTGCTCTCGTCCGCTGGCCAAGCCGCCTTTAGAAAGACAGCGTGGCCCAGGGTTCATCCCAACTGAACGACCTCCTTAACCGTGGGCGAAACACTACTCAGACAACACAGGGTGAGGGAACCACAATAATTAGACTTTATTGGATCCCCAAAATATTAACGGCACATAACACATAATCAGCAAAACACACAAATGTAACAGGCAACAGAGTCTCACCCTTCCGCTGACTCACCAGGGATTTAGAATGTCCATGCCTCAGATGTTCCAGGGCTAATTACTCCAATCCAGCAGCACCCCGCTTTCGGCCGGCACCCACCGAGAAAGGAATAACGCCAGATTTAGGAAGCTGGCTGAGGTCTGCAAAGTCTGTACCAGGTGACCGAATTGTCCCAACCTGGGTTTCCTCCTTAAGTAGTCTCTGGTATGAAGATATAATCATGGCAGCCAGAGTCGAAATCCCTAGACTGTGGATATGGTCTCCAATCAGAACCGAAGTCCCTAGATTGAAGCCACAAGGTATCCTGATCCTCTAGCCAGCTCCTAAGAGCTTAGACTGGATCATGCACATCCATCAACAACAACCTGGTGACTTAAAGAAATCCCCTTTTATAGCCACAGCCTTCCCTGTGGATACAATGCGTCCTCATCGGATTGGTTGGACAAGATTGCTTCTCCCATTGGATGAATTTCAAGCTGCATGGATAATGTTCATTTAAATGATGTGGGACGGAAGACTGAGGATATCTACATGGAGTCTGCAAGTCACCGACTAGACAATAGCTACTAAGGTAATCACATTAGCAATACACAACTACATTACAATGATGACTGGAAGTGTCTGGAGAAACAATAGCTAAGCAAACATGAGGTAATACACAAAAGAACAATACGTCTGGCTGAATGTTAAGAAACTTTAACCCATGAGAGTCCATGTCGTCACAACTTCTTCCTGTCCCTGGGACTTATCCATCCAAACTCCTCCCAGAGGCTAAACCTTTTCCTTCAGCCTTGGGGTACTTGCTGTGGGATGCGGCTGAGATACCCAGCTCTTGCATCCTTACCAGCAGCTTCTATTTAATATCACTTTTGCTCTTAGTCTATATAACTCTCTCCTTTTCTAATCATTATACCTTAGTATACTAGAACATTTCATCTTATACATGTTACATAAAATAAATACATTTACATCAAATATCTACTAAAGTCCTACCAGGCCTCAGCTCTCCCAGACTTTCTGGTGAAAAGTTGTGCTCATTGCTTGGAGCAGTTGTGGAATTTACACTTTTTGTTTTGTACTTCCTTCCTGCTCTTGTTTTCTTCTTAATCTCTTTTTGTCTTTATCTTTGTGTGCGTGTGTTGGGTGGCAGAGTTTTGGTTTTCCGTTGTCTGTCTTTTTCTGTGGGTTTCTACCCACACGTGTCCCGTCCCTCCCTGGTGGAGGGGGAATCATATTAGAACTGGTCAGGAGCAGAACACTTCTGAAGCTCTGCTACATTACAGGCAGCAGTAGCACTTAGACAATACCTAACATTATACTGTATGTAATAAAACATTATGGGGTGAAGTTCTCCTACACCGACCACCTTCTTACATGGTGTCGCAGACTTTCTGGTGAAAGTTGTGCTCATTGCTTGGTGTGGTTGTAGAATTTACCCTTTTTGTTTTGTACTTTCTTCCTGCTCTTATTTTCTTTTTAATCTCTTTTTGTCGTTATCTTTGTGTTTGCGTGCTGTGTGATAGAGTTTTGGTTTTCCCTTGTCTGTCTTTATCTGTCGATTTCATCACTCTTTCTGGTGAAAGTTGTGCTCATTGCTTGGTTCACTTGTGGAGTTTACCACTTTTATTTTGTACTTCCTTCCTGCTCTTGTTTTCCTCTTAATTTCTTTTTTGTCTTTATCTTTGTGTTTGCGTGCTGTGTGATAGAGTTTTGGTTTTCCCTTGTCTGTCTTTATCTGTCGATTTCATCACTCTTTCTGGTGAAAGTTGTGCTCATTGCTTGGTTCACTTGTGGAGTTTACCACTTTTATTTTGTACTTCCTTCCTGCTCTTGTTTTCCTCTTAATTTCTTTTTTGTCTTTATCTTTGTGTTTGTGTGCTGTGTGACAGAGTTTTGGTTTTCTCTTGTCTGTCTTTATCTGTCGATATCATCACACTTTCTGGTGAAAGTTATGCTCATTGCTTGGTTCACTTGTGGAGTTTACCACTTTTGTTTTGTACTTCCTTCCTGCTCTTGTTTTCCTCTTAATCTTTTTTTGTCTTTACCTTTGTGTTTGCGTGCTGTGTGAGAGAGTTTTGGTTTTCCCTTGTCTGTCTTTATCTATCGATTTCATCACACTTTCTGGTGAAAGTTGTGCTCATTGATTGGTTCACTTGTGGAGTTTACCACTTTTGTTTTGTACTTCCTTCCTCTCTTGTTTTCCTCTTAATATTTTTTTATCTTTATCCTTGTGTCTGCAGCTGTGTCACAGAGTTTTGGTTTTCCCTTGTTTTTCTTTATCTGTGGTTTTATCACACTCCTTTCTTGTCCCTCAAAGGTCAGGGTGAATCAGATTAGGGCTGGTCAAGACTAGGGCCAAGGAGGAGACTCAGGCATCTCCACCATCAGGCGTATCCCTGAGTTTAGGGATAGCATAGGACTCTCTAGCTTGAGGGAGCCCCGGTTCCCTGCTATCCCATAGTCATCATGACAGTTGGGCATGAGTTGCAGTTGAAGGTTTTGATAGAAATTTGCGACAATGTATTGAATTTATATGCAGCGAAACTAAAGTGGTTAACACAAAAATAATAATAATAATTTCTTATATACCGCACATCAGCATTCCCATCACAAAGCCTTGTCCTTTTGCCTCTATCTCTAGATTTGGAGTGTTCCCCTTTAAGCCCTTATTAATTTGCTCTCCGTTGTCACACCTTGGTGATTCTCACACATCCCTAATGCTGCTTTAACAAAGTTTTCTGACTTTAATTGACTTTAAGAATGTTCTCGCAATAAGAATGGAGGAATGATTGCGGCGTAATGTCCGTTATCTGCCGGTGTCTGATGATGCATAAAGAATATGTATTACTTGGATAAAATAAAATGGAGATAATACGGCTACATTTGCTTAGGGTTTAATGTTCCTACATTATCCAATATAAATATTTAACTTCTCATTTGCATTCACCTCCAGAACAATTATAAAGAGAATGTGTGTTCTGGATGAAAACTCGATCTTTCACTAATAACCTGCTTTATAATTTTACCTGAGGTGTCGAAAAAAAAGTGCAAATATCTCCGGCTTCTAAACTGGATCTTACAATATCCGGCTGCGGTGCTCCCCTGGGCAGATGCTGCACGGATAAAGGATTTCTAATCATTTATATGGCTAATTTGAAGCAGAAGATGTGTTCTCTCTGCTGTGCTACAGACTGCCTCTCTGGCTGCACAGACTTGTTTCAGGGCCCTCCCACAGTAAAACAGGAAATGGGTGGGCAATGATCATTAAATTAAAGGGAACCTGTCACCAGATTTGGAGCCTATAAGCTGCGGCCACCACCACTGGGCTCTTATATACAGCATTCTACGGTAACATGCTGTATATAAGAGCCCAGGCCGCTGTGTAGAACATAAAAACACTTTATAATACTCACCTAAGGGGTGGTGCAGACTGGTTGGATGGGTGTCTCCGTTCTCCAGGTGCGGCACCTCCTCTTTCGGCCATCTTTTTCCTCCTTCTTCTGAAGCCAGGGTGCATGACGCATCCTAAGTCATGCACATAGGCCAGCATTGAGGTCCTGCACAAGCGCACTTTGATCTGCCCTGAGCAGGACAGATCAAAGTATTGTGAAAAAATAAATTAATTCAGCTCTCCTCTCTTCACCCTAGGGTCCACCACCTATGCACGGAACGCCCTGGCCTGGGCGGATAAACACAGTTAGAGAAGAAAAAAATGTTTCCAGCATCGGTATATGGAGAATTGTTATAAAACTAGAACATTTATTTAGTCCATTAAAAACAGGATGCCACACACAAAAAGGGCAAAGGGGCACACAGTGAGAGACACGGGGATTATCCCCATCCTACGCGTTTCAACCTTGCGGTCTTAGTCATGGAAAGTATTGTAGTGCACCCGTGTGGCACCCTTGTGGTTCTAGTCACCTCAGAGTATTACACCTCAATTAAGGTGCGGTATCCGCCTCGGGTAAGGAGGGGGTTAATCACCGGTGTTCCACATTCACACTTTACATACAGCTTAGGAGCCTTCTCACTGGGGAGCTGGACTAGGGTAGACAGGGGGGTGGCTAACACAGAGCTTGGGACTTTCCGGCACTAGGACAACCACCTGGGGGGCTGATTCCACTTGGGGTAGAAGTAGGAGCAACTCACACAATCACCAGTCAGTCTACCCAGGACATCAGTTCTGGATACACGATACCACCTTCTCTTCATCTTTTTCTTTCACGGGGCCTGCGGCTTGGAGCGTAACGCACAGCCCGGGTTCCTTATTACTGGAGGGGCAACTCTTAAAAGGAACATTTTCCAAACAACGGTGGCTTCTTCAAACTTATCTGAGGTCGAAAAGGCCCATCACAGCGGTGGTCAGTGCTACAGCGACAGCAACTGGGTCACTTAAAGAACTGTGAGTAAAGACACCTGGAACCGCAGCAGCCAACTCGGACTCTTATTACCGGTGTCATAGGCCCCCTCCACCACTAATCTCCTTATCATCCCTCCCCGGGGCCCGCTCCACCTGTGGGGAGCGATACCATCTTGGCTGCTATTCCATCTGCCCCAGAGGACAGCGACAGCAGCAGCGGCTAATTCCCTGGCCGCATACCACAGGTGGTGTCACGACAATTCTTCTACTATGGTACCCCCCTTCTATTAGTGTACACCTCAGGGCACGAAACCGGGCAGGCCACCGCGGCATCCCAGAGCCTGCACACTGGCCCGGTGATGAGTAAAACAGGTACGAGAACCAACCTGGATCTCCTGCCCCCTGGGTGCTACACCTGCGCATGACCTCAATGCCGGCCTATGTGCATGACGCATCATGCACCCAGGCTTCAGGAGAAGGAGGACAAAGATGGCCGAAAGAGGAGGTGCCGACACTGGAGAACGAGACACCTATCCGACCAGTCTGCACCACACCGACCATTTAAGTGAGTATTATAAAGTGATTTATACGTTCTACACAGTGGCCTGGGCTCTTATATACAGCATGTTAGAATGCTGTATATAAGAGCCTACTGGTGGTGGCCGCAGCTTATAGTCACCTTTAAACTTTCCCGGCCAAGTGATTTATGTCCGACCCTGGTCCAGTGATTGTGTACAGTGGTGACATTGACAGAGCTGGAACCAATCACTCAGCTCCCGCAATGTAGACGGCACAAGCCACTGACTTCAGTGATTGTCTTCAGCACTGTTTAGATGATGTCACCGCTGCAGCCAAACAACAACCCGAATCAGAGATTCTGAGGCAAAAGTTTCCTGAAATGCGAAAAACTTTTTAACTCCTTTACGACCTATGACGCACCAGTATATCATAGGTCCTGTTGGTCTCTTTAATGTGGGCTCAGTCAGCGAATCCGCATGTTTCCCTGCACGTGTTGGCTGATCTGATCATCTGACGTGCAGCTGACAGGCGCCGGTGTATCGGACACCCACGTCTGTTAACTAGTTAAACCTCTGACAGCAAGATTTATCATGATCGCAGGGTGCTGATGGGCCATGAGGACAGTCGGGGGTTAGCTGAGGACCCTTGTTACTGCCATGACAAAGTTCCTGTTAACGTCGGCTGCGAGCGACATTCACAGGAGATCAGCATGCGTGCTGTATGGAGTGGTGCTGGTGCTGGAGCATCGCTTTGATCAGAAGAAGTGATCGGACAGTGGGACTGGTAAAAATAATAAAAAAAGTGTAAAAAAAACTTTTCGAAAAAATAAAATAAAACACAAGTATAAATCACCCCCCTTTTGTCCCATTAAAAATAAAACAATAAAAATATTTGGTATCGTCGCATTCAGAAATGCCCCTTCTATCAAAATATAAAATAAATTAATCTTATTGGTAAAGGGGGCTCACGAGAAAAAAATCAAAGAGCCAGAATAACTTTTTTCGGGGCAATAAAATGCAGTAAAAGATGATCAAAATATTGTATCCATCCAAAAATGGAATAATTGAAAATGTCCGCCCAGGACACAAAAAATAATCCGTCACTGAGCCCTAGATCCCGAAAAATAAGAGTGTTACCTTTTTTAGATATACTTGGTAAACTATGTGACAAAGATCACTAATATAATAATGGCTATCACCCTGTAAGCAGACAAAGCATATGCTTCAAGGCAAGCTACAAAACTAATATGTCCACAACAAAATATGGCAAGGGAGGAGACGTTCTTCAGTATGGACACATATAAGGCTTCACCAATATTTAGTACGGCAATGAGGTTTGCACAAGTGCTGCAAAGGTTGCCAAATATTAGAAATGGAGCATTTATTTTGGCTCATGACAATCAGGTAGTCCTTGTAAATCCATTTATTTAATGGTCATCACTTAAATCACTTAACTTTCATCAGCCAATTATCGAGAGAGGAACTATTGCTAGCATGAGCTCACACTTTACTCGTGTTGCAGCATCTGTTCCACATAGGTAGCGTGAATAAAATACAATCTTTGGCTTCTACAATATATCAGAAAAGTGAAAATTGCCACCACCCTGAAACTGAGCTGTCACACAATGGCCAAGACCATACAGCGGTTTAACCAGACAGGTTGCACTCAGAACAGGATTCATCATGGTCGATCACAGAAGCTGAGTGCAGATGCTTAGCATCATATCCAGAGGTCATCTATACAAAATTGAAGTATGAGCGTGGCCAGCATTGTTGCAGAGGTTACAGGAGTAGGGGGTTCGCCCGTCAGTGCTCACACCATACGCCGCACAATGCAGAGATTACACGGGTGGGAGGTCCACCTGTCAGTGACCAGACCATATGCCGCACACTGCAGAGGTTACAGGGGTGGGGGACCGCCTATCAGTGCTCAGACAATACATCACACACTGCATCACATTAGACTACATGAGTGTAATCCCACAAGGAAGCCTCTTCTAAAGATGATGCACAAGAAAAATTACTGGACCCATGTCCTGTGGTCTGATGAGACCAAAAATAAATGTATTCGGTTGAGATGATGTCAGCGTGTGTGGCGTCAACCAGGTAAAGAGTACAAAGACAAGTGTGTCCTGCCTACAGTCAAGCATGATGGTGGGAATGTCATGGTATGGGGCTGCATGAGGGCTACCAGATGTGGGTAGCCACAGTTCATTAAGGGAACTATGAATGCCAACATGTACTGTGACATACTGAAGCAGAGAAAGATCTCCTTCCTTCAGAAACTTGGTCGCAGGCCATTATTACAACATGATAACAACCCCACCACAACTCCAAGTTGACCACTGCCTTTCTAAAGACACTACGGGTAAAGGTGCTGGACTAGCCCAGTGTCTCCAGACCTAAACCCTATTGAACTTGTGTGGGGCATCCTCAAAAGGAAGGTGGAGGAGCACAAGGTCTCTAACATCTACGAGCTCCGGGATATCAACATGAAGCATGGAAGAGGATTCCGGTATCTACTGCGATCCCCATGGCCAAGAGAGTTAAGGCTGTGCTTCAAAATAATGGTGGCCACCCAAAATACTGACACTTTGGGTACACTTTGGCCTTTTTCACTTTAATTTTTCCGACGTCAGTGTCAGTTTGAGTCATTGTGCTTGCTGGGTTATAATCAACTTTTTTCATTTTTTTATGTAATCATTTTTGTAAAGTGGAAATAAGTGTTTTTTAAAATGACAAAAGAAAATGATCCAAAATCCAATCCTGGCAGTAGTAGTAGGAGTAGTAGTAACAAAGGCAGGTCAGGTGAGGTCATTCAGTTCCATGAGGTCACCTGAGGTCACGTTACTTGTGATCACAGGTGGAAGACCGTAGGAACCTCCAGCTATGATAGTAAATAACCTGAGAAACATCATCGCTCATCGCACGTCTCATTCCCTGCCTGAAGCTCATAGCAGACCGTCATGTTCTATGGCCGCATTCTGTGCCTTCAGTAATGTAGCAGAGCTGGAATTTTCATAGGACCTAGTGTGGATTACATCAGACCTGAGTGTTTTGGGGGTTAATAAAAGGGTGAATAGAGAGGGTTTTTTCTATTTTATTTCAAATAAAGGATTTTTTCAGTGTTTGTGTTTATTTTTTCACTTACGGATTAGTAATGGGGAGGTCTCATAGACTCTCCCAATTACTAATCTTGGGCTTGGTGGCAAATGTGGCCTGTTATTAACTCCATATCAGCCCAATTACCACTGCACCAGGGCAATTGGGATAGGCCGGGTAAAGTTCCAGGATTGTCACTTCTAATGGATGAGACAATCCTAGGTGGCTGCAGGCTGCTATTTTTAGGCTGGGGGCCTATTAAGCATGGGTCTCCTCAGCCTTAAAATACCAGCCCCCAGCTGTCGGCTTTGTCATGGCTGGGTATAAAAATTGAGGGGGACCCTGTGCTGTTTTTTTAATATGATTTATTTAAATAATTTAAAAAAAGCCATATGTGGTTCCTCTTATTTTGATACACAGCCAAGATAAGCTCACGGCTGGAGGCTGCAGTCTATAGTTGTATACTTTTTCTGTGCTGGTATTAATAGATGGGGGAACCCTATGCACATTGTTTATTTATTTAATATCACAATAGAGACCTGCGCACAGCGTCTGTGATTCCAACCAATCACAGATGCTGTCTGGGGGTGGGGTCTGACATCAGCCAATCAGAGATGCCGATGGCCGGAGAAAGCATTGAATATGTATGAGGATATGCATGCTTTTTCTGTGATGGGTATCATAATAGGGGGGGGGAACCTACGCCAGTACTTTTATTTATTTATTTTTACACTCTAGGAGGGACACAGACAGCACCTCTGATTGGTTAAAGTAAGACACGCTGTCACACAGGTTGGGGCGCATCTGACTGCAACCAATCAGATACACTGGGACTGCCGGTGGGTGGGGGAAGCAGTGAATATGGATGAGAGATAATGAGCGGCCCCGGTAATAGCATTGGAGCAGTGCGGTACATTTGGTAAGTATAACGCACCGGCTCCTATCCCCCTATCCTTTCTACCACCATTTTAAAGCACTGTATTCTGGTCCCCATAGACTTATATGGGGACCGACATCTAGCCAGATATTCGGGATCAATTCTGGGCTGAAACTGGTTTTTTTTTAAACCCGGTTGTACTCGCTAATCCCAGTTATCTGCAGGTCCACCCATCACTACTCACGAGAAATTGATTTGCAAGTACTGCAATTACTACAAAGCCTCCAATTGCCCTTAAAAGATATGTATACCACTTTGAGTTCCCCTAGGACTGTATCCAACCCTTTTTAAGCTCTTTAACACAAACAGCCGTTGAAATGACCAAATGACCTCAAGTGCGTAAATGAATGGTAACCAGTGGTAACCAACAACCTGTTTATTAACACACTGCACCAATAATGCTTTAAAAATAAATGACCCTATTTGCCGGTGTATATACCCAGATGGTGAACACAGAAGAAGCCATGGCCTTCTCACAAGTGTTGGTCCAATAATGATGGTTTTTTTTGTGTAGCACAAACAGGTTTGTTGTTTTGAAAAAAAGAAGAAGCAGTGGTTGATTTTTTATCAATCTGTCCTGCAATAATCTCCTTTTCGGAGCAGTAATACGTTTTCTTTTTGGAAAGAAAAGAATGAATAAACTTTTCAAAGTTTGCAAAAATTATCCCATATTTTGGAACGAGCAAATGGTTTGATTTTTAGAAGTTTAAGATACAATATATCTTCCAAAAGCTGAGCAAAAATTGTCACTTCTTATGGAGTAGTTTAAAAGTTATTTTATTGTCCAGGGTAGATATAATGCATTGGAAATGCAAAAGATGTCCAGCGGTGTGGAAAATTCTGCACTTCAACATTGTAGAACAGAATGGACAGGCAGGAAGATGCTATGGCCAATCTAATCTAATCTAATCATTGCATAGCATCTAATCTAATCTAATCATTGGCCATAGCATCTAATCTAATCATTGGCCATAGCATCTAATCTAATCATTGGCCATAGCATCTAATCTAATCTAATCATTGGCCATAGCATCTAATCTAATCTAATCATTGGCCATAGCATCTAATCTAATCATTGGCCATCTAATATAATCTAATCTAATCATTGGCCATAGCATCTAATCTAATCATTGGCCATAGCATCTAATCTAATCTAATCATTGGCCATAGCATCTAATCTAATCATTGGCCATAGCATCTAATCTAATCATTGGCCATAGCATCTAATCTAATCTAATCATTGGCCATAGCATCTAATCTAATCATTGGCCATAGCATCTAATCTAATCTAATCAGTGGCCATAGCATCTAATCTAATCTAACCATTGGCCATAACATCTAATCTAATCTCATCATTGGCCATAGCATCTAATCTAATCTAATCATTGGCCATAGCATTTAATCTAATCTCATCATTGGCCATAACATCTAATCTAATCTAATTATTGGCCATAGCATTTAATCTAATCTCATCGTTGGCCATAGCATCTAATCTAATCATTGTCCATAGCATCTAATCTAATCTAATCATTGGCCATAGCATCTAATCTAATCTAATCATTGGCCATAGCATCTAATCTAATCATTGGCCATAGCATCTAATCTAATCTAATCATTGGCCATATCATCTAATCTAATCTAATCATTGGCCATAGCATCTAATCTAATCTAATCATTTGGCCATATCATCCAATCTAATCTAATCATTGGCCATATCATCTAATCTAATCTATTCATTGGCCATATCATCTACTCTAATCTAACCATTGGCCATAGCATTTAATCTAATCGTTGGCCATATCATCTAATCTAATCTAATCATTGGCCATAGCTTCTAATCTAATCGTTGGCCATAGCATCTAATCTAATCATTGGCCATAGCATCTAATCTAATCTAATCATTGGCCATAGCATCTAATCTAACCATTGGCCATAGCATCTAATCTAATCTAATCCAATCATTGGCCATAACATCTAATCTAATCTAATCATTGGACATAGCATCTAATCTAATCATTGGCCATAGCATCTAATCTGATCATTGGCCATAGCATCTAATCTAATCTAATCTAATGATGGGAGTTATTTGTGACGCCACCTGTGGTGTGCGCCAAGTTTGGGTGCCACCGCTGCGAGATTGGGATGGTATAGCTCTCCACAGGTAGCGCTGAGCCCCAGGGCGGATGGGGGTGGTAGTAGTAGTCTATTATGGCGGGTGCAGGCAAATAAGGGAGCGACTCAGGGATGCAGTCAATAGATGTTTACTCACTGTAGCCGGTTACACTCAAGCTGTGGACCACCCTTGGAGTGCCAGGATTCACCGTGATGGGCTCCAGCCGATCCCGGGTAGTTTGGCGGTCGAGTCCGGGGCACCTTTCTTTAATGTGTTCTTTCCTGGTCAACTTCTGCGCTGGCTTTGCCCTCCTGCCTTGCGCCCTTGCTCACTGAACCTGTCCGGTGCCCGTGAACCCTGTTGGTTGGCGTGAAGCTCTATCCCTTTGGTCCTTTTGAGTCACGCATTGATTATATATAGAACAAGTCCACGGGTTAGTGTAGGAATTCCCGTGGGCTCTGTGACCCTTCTGTCTATGCCTGGGCCGAGCAGTACCAGCTCCAGACCACGGGTCTTTGCTCCTCCACTCCTCTTACTGAACTTCCAACTAACTAACTTTCTCCACATGACACCTTTGTTCCCACTCAGCTGACGTCCCCTTCCCCGGTCTGGTTCGGGTATAACTACGCCTTTACCAGGTTTGGTGATGTGTTGCTACGTGAGTGTGCTGTGCTACTGTGTCAACCGGTGTTGACCTTCTCCTTACCTGAGATGGAACACAACACCTCTGGCTGAGGTGCAGTACCTCTGTGACAACTGAAGCCTCAGGGGTGCCACACTAGCGTTTTGCACTGTCCGTGGTGAAAGTATGTATGTGTGCATGTGTAGCATGTGTACGTGTGTGTATTTTACGTGTGCTGTTCCTGTGCTATCTGTGTGACATTCAGGTAAACACTTGGACAACATGAGCTGACATACTCCCTGTCTCCAGCTCTGCTGCTACTTCCTGGTCCACCCTGAGTGCAGCGAATATGCATGAGGGATAATGAGCGGGCCCGGAAGCAACAGCAAAGGCAGAGACAGTGACGCAGGAGACAGATAAGTATAAAAATTCTTTATTTTTATGTCAATTGTGGTTTTCTCTAGTACATGTCACACTAATGTCACATGGATCACAGCAGTTTGTGGCTCATGTGACACCTGTGATGCATGCAGAAATGGACATGTCACACGGTTTGGGTCAAAACTCGAATGTGTGCTCAAGCCCATTCATTTTAATGTGTTTGCTTGTCCGTGTCTCTGGTACGTGTAAAAACGGACGTGTGAAGGAGGCCTAAAACATGGCAATTACTGCAGTGTTGTATCAGAAAATACCCAATTCCTATTAATGACATATTAAAATCTATCTCTTTATTCATATGCATTAAAAAAAATTTCAAAACAAGGACAAACAAACAACAAATACTTATATAGTGAAGATTAACGAGGTGTCTTAATCACTTTACTTGAGACACTTGAGAGGTGGAAGGTAGATGACCCGCAATGTTTCAAGGCTTGAAATAGGTCTTTTTGATTGGCACCTGGTAATTAATAACTAGGAATATAGGTTTTTTTTAGGGCTAGTGGCCGAGGAATGGGGGCACCGTAAAAATAAGGGTGTACTCCATTGCCAGGCAGGAGTAAGAGTACTGAGGGATAGCTCTTTTTTCTATTTTTCTATTTCCTGCATAATATTGTAATTCTGCACATTTTTTACATATAATTGGGTGCCAGAGACATAGGCGTTCCTCATCACTAGAGAGACGTTTGACTATAGTTTGCGAGGGAGAGATAGGGGAAGAGAAAGGGAGAGCCGCCGAGGAATGGGGGCATGGGTTAAGTGAGGATGTACTCCATTAGCAGGCAGGAATAGACCTGGATAGGGGAAGATTAAGGAAATGGCCATTTTTCTATCTGTTCCCCTTTAGTATTGATACAGTCATATGTAAAAGTTTGGGCACCCCTATTAATATTAACATTTTTTCTTTATAACAATTTGGGTTTTTGCTATTTCAGTTTCATATATCTAATAACTGATGGACTGAGTTATATTTCTGGATTGAAATGAGGTTTATTGTACTAACAGAAAATGTGCAATCCGCATTTAAACAAAATTGGACAGGTGCAAAAGTATGGGCGCCTCAACATAAAAGTGACATTAACATTTTGTAGATCCTCCTTTTGCAAAAATCACAGCCTCTAGTCACTTCCTGTAGCTTTTAATCAGTTCCTGGATCCTGGATGAAGGTAGATTTGACCATTCCTGTTTACAAAACAATTCCAGTTCAGTTAAGTTTGATGGTCGCCGAGCATGGACAGTAGAGTTGAGCGCGGTTCGAGGTTCGAGGTTCTCCAGTTCTAGGCTCGAGTGATTTTGGGGGCTGTTCGAGATCGAACTAGAACTCGAGCTTTTTGCAAAAGCTCGATAGTTCTAGATACGTTCGAGAACGGTTCTAGCAGCAAAAAGCAGGGCTTTTTACAGCTACAGTGAGCAGGAGCCATCGCTGGCAGCCTGCCACAAGCTGGTAACCAAGATAAACATCGGGTATCCAAGCAAAGCGCTTTGGTTAGTAACCCGATGTTTATCCTAGTTACGTGCAGGAAGCAGACACTTCCCCGCTCAGCTCACTCCGCCCCCTCCTGCCCGCGGCATGTGTACACATACATACACATACACACACACACACACACACACACACACACACACACACACATGGTCCCGCTCGGCTTACCTGCGGTGATGAAGTCCCGCCATCCCGACCTCAGCGCTGTCACTGTCCTCCATGGCCGCTGCTTGTCACATCACCTCTCGCTTCTGACCCGAGACTGACTAGCGGTGACGTCACGGGCCTCTCGCGATACTTGGTGTGAAGGCGGCGGTCATTGAACTCAGTGACAGGGGCTGTCAGTGTGCTGGAGATCAGCGCAGGTAATGTACCTCGCTGACAGCAGCACTTGTCATCCCCTGCAGTGACCTGGGCTGACCCATTGATGTTAGCTCAGGTCACTGCACTGCTCTCCCAGCCAATGGGGAACATCCTGCTCTTCATTGACTGGGACAGTGTGGATCGTCATGGCAACCCCTTGGATTACACCAGACCTGGATTTGTTTTTCATTCTAATAAATTGGTTAAAGAGGGAATGTTTTGGGGAGTGTTTTTTCAAATAAAAATGTGTTTGTCGTCTATTTTTTTTATTACTGACTGGGTTGGTGATGTCGGGTATTTGATAGACGCCTGACCTCACCAACCCCAGGGCTTGATGCCAGGTGACATTACACATCTGGTATTAACCCCATATATTACCCCGTTTGCCACCGCACCAGGGCGCGGGATGAGCTGGGGCGAAGCACCAGGATTGGCGCATCTAATGGATGCGCCACTTCTGGGGCGGCTGCGGCCTGCTATTTTTAAGCTGGGGAGAGTCCAATAACCATGGACCTCCCTAGTCTGAGAATATCAGGCCCCAGCTGTCTGCTTTACCTTGGCTGGTGATCCAATTTTGGGGGACCCCTACGTGTTTTTTTTTTTTTAATTATTTATTTAATTTAAAATAACAGCGTGGGGTGCCCTCAGTTTTCGATTACCAGCCAAGGTGAGGTTGCCAGCTGTGGTCTGCAGGCTGCAGCCGTCTGCTTTACCCTAGCTGGCTACAAAACTAGGGGGAACCCTATGTCATTTTTTTTTTTCATTTTTTTGGCTAAATACAAAGCTAAGCACCCCTTAGTGCCACATGAAAGGCACCAAAGGGTGCTCCACTTTTTCTCCATTTTTTCTCCACTTTTTCTACATTTTTTCTCCACTTTTTCTACATTTTTTCTCCATTTTTTCTCCACTTTTTCTCCACTTTTTCTCCACTTTTTCTCCATTTTTTTCTCCACTTTTTCTCCATTTTTTTCTCCACTTTCTCTCCACTTTTTCTCCACTTTTTCTCCACTTTTTCTCCACTTATTTTCCACTTATTCTCCACTTATTCTCCACTTTTTCTCCACTTTTTCTCCATTTTTTTCTCCGTTTTTTCTCCACTTTTTATCCATTTTTTCTCCACTTTTTCTCCACTTTTTCTCAACTTTTTCTCAACTTTTTCTCCACTTTTTCTTCACTTTTTCTCCACTTTTTCTCCACTTTTTCTCCATTTTTTCTCCACTTATTCTCCACTTTTTCTCCATTTTTTTCTCCATTTTTTCTCCACTTATTCTCCATTTTTTCTCCACTTATTCTCCACTTTTTCTCCATTTATTCTCCGTTTTTTCTCCACTTATTCTCCATTTTTTCTCCACTTATTCTCCACTTTTTCTCCACTTTTTCTCCACTTTTTCACCACTTTTTCTCAATTTTTTTCTCCACTTTTTCTCCACTTTTTCTCCACTTTTTCTCCACTTTTTCTCCATTTTTTTCTCCACTTTTTCTCCACTTTTTCTCCACTTTTTCTCCACTTTTTCTCTACTTTTTCTCTACTTTTTCTCCACTTATTCTCCACTTTTTCTCCATTTTTTCCTCCACTTTTCCTCCACTTTTCCTCCACTTTTTCTCCACTTTTTCTCCACTTATTCTCCACTTTTTCTCCACTTTTTCTCCACTTTTTCTCCACTTTTTCTCCACTTTTTCTCCACTTTTTCTCCACTTTTTCTTCACTTTTTCTCCACTTTTTCTCCACTTTTTCTCCACTTTTTCTCCACTTTTTCTCCACTTTTTCTCCACTTTTTCTCCACTTTTTCTCCATTTTTTTCTCCATTTTTTCTCCACTTATTCTCCATTTTTTCTCCACTTATTCTCCACTTTTTCTCCACTTTTTCTCCACTTTTTCTCCACTTTTTCTCCACTTTTTTCTCCACTTTTTCTCCACTTTTTCTCCACTTTTTCTACATTTTTTCTCCACTTTTTCTCCACTTTTTCTTCACTTTTTCTCCACTTTTTCTCCACTTTTTCTCCACTTTTTCTCCACTTTTTCTCCACTTTTTCTTCACTTTTTCTCCACTTTTTCTCCACTTTTTCTCCATTTTTTTCTCCACTTTTTCTCCATTTTTTTCTCCATTTTTTCTCCACTTATTCTCCACTTATTCTCCATTTTTTCTCCACTTTTTCTTCACTTTTTCTCCACTTTTTCTCCACTTTTTCTCCACTTTTTCTCCATTTTTTCTCAACTTTTTCTTCACTTTTTCTCCACTTTTTCTCCACTTTTTCTCCACTTTTTCTCCATTTTTTTCTCCACTTTTTCTCCATTTTTTTCTCCATTTTTTCTCCACTTATTCTCCACTTATTCTCCATTTTTTCTCCACTTTTTCTCCACTTTTTCTCTACTTTTTCTCCACTTTTTCTCCACTTTTTTCTCCACTTTTTTCTCCACTTTTTCTCCATTTTTTTCTCCACTTTTTCTCCACTTTTTCTCCACTTTTTCTCCACTTTTTCTCCACTTTTTCTCCACTTTTTTCTCCACTTTTTTCTCCACTTTTTCTCCATTTTTTTCTCCACTTTTCTCCACTTTTTCTCCACTTTTTCTCCACTTTTTCTCCGTTCTTTTTCTATGGTCAGTCTACCCATTAGCTCTGCCATGCATACTGTAGCTCTACACCTACTGCACATGTTACTTTATGATTGACATCTCTTTCGTACCAGAGCTGTCTAAGCCTACTCTAACCCCATATTTGTCATTACTATATTGTCCTTGTACTGTATTATGACATTTGTATCATGTGTTTCATTTCTTGCTGTGTTGCAATTTTTTTGCTGCATCCCAATTGTACCTCTACATTGTTCGAGTTTATGTTATTGTTCTCTCACTCTTATGTGATACTGATTATTGTCATTTTTCATGATTACATGCAGATAAGTCCAATCTGACGAAGGCTCAGGCCGAAACGTCATTTGTAACTTGTTTTGGACAAAAACATATATGCTTATGAAAATTTTTTTTTTCTTAATACGGACCAATAAAGAGTGATTTGGCATTACTATCCGTTGTGACTTACTGACTTAGTCTGGGAGATTTAGAGTGCCGAGGTTACTCACTAATTTTATCTATTATTACCTCTGAGCACCTATATACCAGTGAGCAGAGCTTCCTCTACAGTAGTTCTCCTGATTAGGCATGCCCTTACCTCATGAGCAGGGCATTGCAGCTTTGGTAGCAACCATTACGACATGGACTCTGCTGCTGTGGACCCGGGGAGAGTGAGTGCAGATTCATTGCACCCACACTCCTCACATGAAGGGTCCGCACTCCTAGAAAATGGGGGATACGTTCCCTGAGTGTCTCCCCCCCATATTCTAGACGGTCCAGAGTCGTCGTGGGACCCCTTTATTTTTTTTCTTACAATAAATTGGTGAAAGAGGAAATGTTTTGGGGACTGTTTTTTCAAATAAATTTCTTTTGTCGATTTTTTTTTTTGTTAGTACTGACAGTTTATGATGTTGGGTATCTAATAGACGCCATGACATCACAAACTGCTGGGCTTGATCTCAGGTTACTTTACAGCTAGTATCAACCCGATTTATTACCCCGTTTGCCACTGCACCAGGGCACGGGATGAGCTGGGGTGAAGCGCCAGGATTGGCGCATCTAGTGGATGCGCCACGTCAGGGGTGCCTGCGGCCTGCTATTTTTAGGCTGTGAAGGCCCAATAACTATGGACCTTCCCACCCTGAGAATACCAGACCACAGCTGTCCGCTTTACCTTGGCTGGTGATCCAATTTGGGGGGGACCCTACTTTTATTGTGTAATTATTAATATTTATAAAATAATTATAAAAAAGAGCCTGAGGGGACCTCCACATTGGATCCCCAACCACGGTAAAGCTGCCAGCTGTGGTTTTCAGGCTACAGCCGTCTGCTTTACCCTAGCTGGCTATCAAAAATGGGGGGACCCAACGTCATTTTTTTTTTAACTATTTTTTAAATAGAAAAAATTAATGGGCTTCCCTGTATTTTGATTGCCAACCAAGGTAACGGCAGGCAGATGGGGGTGGCAACCCATAGCTGTCTGCTTTATCTGCGTTGAGAATCAAAAATACCGTGGAGCGCTACGTCATTTTTTTAAAGATTTATTTTTACAGCACTGTGATGTCCAGCAATCAAAATACAGGGAAGCCCATTTTATTTTTAGTTATTTAAATAAATAATTAAAAAAAATATATATGGGCTCCCGCTGCATTTTTTGTATTGCTAGCTAAGGGTAATCCAAGCAGCTACTGGCTGCTAACCCCCACTGCTTGGTGTTACCTTCACTGGCAATGGAAAATCCAGGGAAGCATTTTTCATTATTTTTGCCAAAAAACTACAAAAAAAGGATGTGAGCTTCGCCATATTTTTGTATGCTAGCCAGGTATAGCAGGCAGGTGCTGGAAGAGTTGGATACAGCGCCAGAAGATGGCGCTTCTATGAAAATGCCATTTTCTGAGGCGGCTGCAGACTGCAATTCGCAGCAGTGGGGCCCAGAAAGCTCAGGCCAACCTGTGCTGCGGATTCCAATCCCCAGCTGCCTAGTTGTACCTGGCTGGACACAAAAATGGGGCGAAGCCTACGTCATTTGTTTTCTAATTATTTCATGAAATTCATGAAATAATAAAAAAGGGGCTTCCCTTTATTTTTGGTTCCCAGCCGGGTACAAATAGGCAACTGGGGGTTGGGGGCAGCCGTACCTGCCTGCTGTACCTGGCTAGCATACAAAAATATGGCGAAGCCCACATAATTTTTTCAGGGGGCAAAAAACTTCTGCATACAGTCCTGGATGGCGTATGCTGAGCCTTGTAGTTCTGCAGCTGCTGTCTGTCTGTATGGAGAAGAGCAGACAGCAGCTGCAGAACTACAAGGCTCAGCATACTCCATCAAGGACTGTATGCAGAAGTTTTTTACCCACCAAAAAAATGACTTGGGCTTCGCCATATTTTTGTATGCTAGCCAGGTACAGCAGGCAGCCACGGGCTGCCTCCAACCCCCAGTTGCCTATTTCTACCCGGCTGGGAACCAAAAATATAGGGAAGCCCATTTTTTTTTAATTATTTCACTTATTTCATGAAATAATTAAAAAACAAATGACGTGGGCTTCGCCCCATTTTTGTGTCCAGCCGGGTACAACTAGGCAGCTGGGGATTGGAATCCGCAGCACAGGTTAGCCCGAAGTTTCTGGGCGCCTCTGCTGCGGATTTCAGTCCGCAGCCGTCCCAGAAAATGGCGCTCTCATAGAAGCGCCATCATCTGGCGCTGTATCCAACTCTTCCAACAGCCCTGGAGCCGGGTGGCTTGTTGGGTAATCATGAGTTAATACTGGCTTTGTTTTACTAGCCAGTATTAAGCCAGAGATTCTTAATGTCAGGCACGTTTGACCCGGCCATTAAGAATCTCCAATAAAGGGTTAAAAAAAAAGACACCACACAGAGAAAAAATACTTTAATAGAAATAAATACACAGACACATTAGAGACTCCATCTTTATTACCCCCTGTCAGCCCTCCACGATCCTGCTCTTCTGTCTTCTTTCTTTCTAGTGTAGTAGTAGTGACGATTGTAGTGAGGATGAGGTGCACCAGCCCATCACTTGGGGCTGGGGAACCTCATCCTCAGTACAATCCTCACTACAATCGGGAAGCAGCGTGCAGCCTTCACTCCGTGAGTGATCAGTGCTGGCTGTCAGCGGTAACAGCGGTAACGCTGACAGACGCGTTACCATAGCAACGGTGCTCTCGGAGCTGCGGTTAGCAGTGACGTCACCGCTAACTGCGTTGCTATGGCAACGGTGATCTCCGTTAATGACCGGCTGTGTCAGCCGGTCCCTAACGGAACGGGGAGTCGACCGTGTGCTAGAGCATGTCGCCGGTACACGGCGATACACATATGTGCACCGTGTACCGGAGAGATGCACTCGCAGGTCCTACATGACGTGTCATAGTCATGTGACCAGTCTGTAGCCAATGAGATAATAGCCACGTGACTGGTCACATGGCTATTTTGACGTCACGATAGGTCCTGCTTCTCTGCTGGCAGTGCCGGTCACGGGAGGATTCAGCGATCATCGGATGGAATAGCGGCAGGAGACAGAGTGCAGAAGGGATCGCGAGGACCGGTAAGTGTTATGGCAATGTTTATTAACTGTTTGTGTACTTTTATCATGCATTTTTATGTGTTTGTGATTGCCTCCCATTATAGCCTATTGGTTCTAGTTCGGTTCGTCGAACGTTCGACGAACCGAACTCGAACGGGACCCCCGTTCGGCGAGCCGACCTCGAGCCGAACCGCGACCGGTTCGCTCATCTCTAATGGACAGTCACTTCACATCATCACACAGATGTTCAATGATATTCAGGTCTGGGGACTGGGATGGCCATTCCAGAACATTGTAATTGTTCCTCTGCATGAATGCCTGAGTAGATTTGGAGCGGTGTTTTGGATCATTGTCTTGCTGAAATATCCATCCCCTGCGTAACTTCAACTTCGTCACTGATTCTTGCACATTATTGTCAAGAATCTGCTGATACTGAGTTGAATCCATGCGACCCTCAACTTTAACAAGATTCCCGGTGCCGGCATTGGCCACACAGCCCCAAAGCATGTGTCGCGGGCGGGGAGGAGGGTGTCAGCACTGCGCTCACCCCTCTGCTCGGGTCCGGCTGCTGCTGCTCAGTGGTGGCTCGAGCGATGGGCCGGATCCCGGGGGGGAATTCTCGAGCGGCACTCCTCGCCCGTGAGTGAAAAGGGGTTGGTGTATTGGGAATATAGTCTATTGTCCGTGACGCCACCCACGGTTGTGGTGATTGAGTGTACACCACCGCTGCTCTATATGGGGATCCCGGGGATGGTGAAGTGGAGCAGCCAGTTGTTGTGTTGCCCCTCCGTGGGTAGGGGTTGGTGATCCCGGGGCCCAGTGAGGAGGTGGGAAGGTGCTAAGTCTGGTGGGCGCAGGGACGCGGGGTGCCGCGCGGTGCCTTGCGGCACTGAGGTACTCACTCAGCCAGTAAACACGACACAGTTCTCGGTAAACAAACGGCTGGTTGGACGGGTCCCTCGGACGGTTCACGGTGCTGCGGTTCCCTGCAGTTAGCGGTGGCGGTCTCTTCCCTGCACCTTTGAAATGTCTGTTTGGTAGCGATGGGTTCCCACCGGTTACCCGCTCCTCGGCTACAATCTGGACCGGAGGAGCCACTCTCTTGCCCGCAAGCGCCGGCCCTGGGAAACTGGTGCCTTGGCGGTGGCGGTGTTTCCCCGTTGTGGTTGGACCTTTGCCGTCAATCAGGACTTGCTTGTTGGGAGACAGACGTCCCCTTCACTAACGGATTTGGCAATTTACGGCGACTCCAAGCCTTGCCGGGATCCGAAAGGCCCCTGCCCTGGTGCTGACTGCCCTTTGTATACTGCTCCAGACCACCGGGCACACAGCCTCTGTGGTCCTTCCAGCAACCTCCAGACAGTCCCACTGCAGACCTTCACCGCCGTCTGCTGACCTTGCTGACTCCGTCCAGGCACACAGCCACAGACCAACTTCAGGCTTTCTGTCACTTCCACTGATGTTTCACTTCACTCTAGCTCCCTCCTGAGCTACACTCTGTTCACTTCCTACTCCTTCACTCGTCTTTCCTTCACTGCCTGGTTCTTCCTGCCTCCAGGCCTGTGAACTCCTTGGTGGGCGGACACCAACCGCCTGGCTCCACCCCCTGGTGTTAACACCAGCCCCTGGAGGAAGGCAACAAGGATTTTTAGGTTAGCTGGTGTACCTGCAGGGAATGTGGGGTGCGTGTGGTGTTGTGACCTGTGACCCCTGGCTTGCCCAGGGCGTCACATTCCCCCTTAGCAAAACGCAGACCGTCCTCGGGCTGCCCGTCCAACACCGGTTTTATTTTCCTTTTTGTTTTCTGTAAATGTAAAAAGAATAAACACATATAAATTATAACATCATCCCATGTCGGGAGGCACATTCTTAAACGTTGCAAAACGGTTTTACGGGTACGGTTTCCGCTCTCTCCCACCCAAGCAACCTGGTCCTGATGCTGTCCCTAAAGCCCAGGCAGCACCCCTTGACCCACAGTCCAGCACACGTTACCCGAGCGGGATCTGTCCTTCCCCTCCAGAGGGTAGCCACCGGTTCCTGTGGTGGCTGGGCCCCATCCTGCTCTGCTGAGGGCCCTCCCTCCAACCTGCCTCTCCGGAGGCGGCATTGCGGAAACGGTACGGTAAAACAACATATTTACAAGCCACTTAACGTTTGTGGTTGCCCTGCAAGTTCACGGGCTTGTCCATGGATAGTTCCCATGCAAAAACTTTTCAAACGGTCCCCACGGGGACAACGGTGCCAGCTCCGGCCGGTTCAATCACAGCAGACAATCAGGTGAAGTACTCGGTATCATCATTTTTCATCATCTTTCATTTTCAACTTTTAAACAAACAAACTGTGGTGGTCCCAACGGGGACTGGACAACGGTGCTCCGCTGCCCTGCTCCAATTCTTCTGCTGAGGCGGACCCATCCTCTGCCACCAGCATATCAAACATGCACTGACATGCCTGCTGTGACAGGGGCACCCGGTACCCATTTCCACCGGTACGCGGGGTATGGACAACCACAGGGTCTCCCACATAGCGGGAATGCTCACTTGCCCCTGCAAACTCAACAGCGGACCTGGGGATGGGGCAGGAGTCGTCATCTCTTGTTTCTGCGTCAGGTGGGTTGCCGCCAGCTGTCGCAGCCTCCTGGTCTCCAGCATCCATCACTTCAGCCCCTTCTGCGGTAGCACGGAGCAGCTGATTAGGCGAGCTTACACTGAGGCGCCCCATAAGTAACGGCAAGGGTGATGCATAGGCCGAGACTAGGCCGGGCCCCTCAGCCGCAGCGGCCGGTCCAGGTAGGACATAGGGACGTGGGTCACCAGTCGACTCTGCTACATCCATTCCCCCTCCGTACCTCGGGGTAGTCGTAGTCAGCATCTCCACCTCGCTGGTCCACTGCTCCATCATCTGGAGGATTTGTTCCTGTTGACGCTGGTGGAACTGAATCACCCGGGCCCTCATCCAGGCCACGGTCCCGGGCTCAGGGTCTGGCACAGTCTCTACTGGGACTTCTGGCACCATGCTGTTAAGGGGCCGCGGTTCTAGCGGTGCCCCCTGGTGTACGTCAGGGACGTCCCGGACGTCTGCAGCCGGCTGGTCCGTCGGAGCGGCTGGGCAGGGTATCGCTACCAATTGGGTAGATAGCGGGCCTAATGGCGGAGCGGCAGTAGCCATCACGGGTAGCGGGGAGAGAGGCAGGGTGAGCGGAAGCCGGCCGGGCCCCTCAGCTCCAATGGCCGATCCCTCAGGAATACAGGGGCGTGGGTTGCTTACCCGCTCCTCCAAATCCTCTTCTGCCTCGCGTCTCCACATAGCAGCCACCACATCCGCCATGTCGGTCTCCCACTCCTCCAGGAGGAGTTGCATATGGGCCTGCAGACGATTACTCAGCGGGACGGTCCGGTCCCTCAACCACGTCGCCGTGCCGGGCGCGGGGGTCTCGCTGTTATTGACTGGAGCGGACATCTTGGCAATCGTGCCTTCCAGGAACCCGATATTGCTGCAGAGTCCTGGCGTCTCTGCTTTTATAACTGCTTTCACATGCAGCCAGCCGCCATCGCGTCCCCCTTAGCTTCTTTCCGGCCACTCCCCTATCGTGGCGGAGTCCTGGCCTTCGCGCCTCTGCTGCTCGAGAAGACGCTCGAGCGGGAACTTTTCGCGCCAAAGATGGCGACTTCTGGAAATTTTCAGCCGGATACCTCCGGCGGTCACAAGGCGCACCTCTACCCAACGGCAGAGCGGTAGGATCCTGTTCGTGACGCCAAGTTGTCGCAGGCGGGGAGGAGGGTGTCAGCACTGCGCTCACCCCTCTGCTCGGGTCCGGCTGCTGCTGCTCAGTGGTGGCTCGAGCGATGGGCCGGATCCCGGGGGGGGGTTCTCGAGCGGCACTCCTCGCCCGTGAGTGAAAAGGGGTTGGTGTTTTGGGAATAGAGTCTATTGTCTGTGACGCCACCCACGGTTGTGGTGATTGAGTGTACACCACCGCTGCTCTATATGGGGATCCCGGGGATGGTGAAGTGGAGCAGCCAGTTGTTGTGTTGCCCCTCTGTGGGTAGGGGTTAGTGATCCCGGGGCCCAGTGAGGAGGTGGGAAGGTGCTAAGTCTGGTGGGCGCAGGGACGCGGGGGGCCACGCGGTGCCTTGCGGCACTGAGGTACTCACTCAGCCAGTAAACACGACACAGTTCTCGGTAAACAAACGGCTGGTTGGACGGGTCCCTCGGACGGTTCACGGTGCTGCGGTTCCCTGCAGTTAGCGGTGACGGTCTCTTCCCTGCACCTTTGAAATGTCTGTTTGGTAGCGATGGGTTCCCACTGGTTACCCGCTCCTCGGCTACAATCTGGACCGGAGGAGCCACTCTCTTGCCCGCAGGCGCCGGCCCTGGGAAACTGGTGCCTTGGCGGGTGGCGGTGTTTCCCCGTTGTGGTTGGACCTTTGCCGTCAATCAGGACTTGCTTGTTGGGAGACAGACATCCCCTTCACTAACGGATTTGGCAATTTACGGCGACTCCAAGCCTTGCCGGGATCCGAAAGGCCCCTGCCCTGGTGCTGACTGCCCTTTGTATACTGCTCCAGACCACCGGGCACACAGCCTCTGTGGTCCTTCCAGCAACCTCCAGACAGTCCCACTGCAGACCTTCACCGCCGTCTGCTGACCTTGCTGACTCCGTCCGGGCACACAGCCACAGACCAACTTCAGGCTTTCTGTCACTTCCACTGATGTTTTACTTCACTCTTGCTCCCTCCTGAGCTACACTCTGTTCACTTCCTACTCCTTCACTCGTCTTTCCTTCACTGCCTGGTTCTTCCTGCCTCCAGGGCTGTGAACTCCTTGGTGGGCGGACACCAACCGCCTGGCTCCACGCCCTGGTGTGAACACCAGCCCCTGGAGGAAGGCAACAAGGATTTTTAGGTTAGCTGGTGTACCTGCAGGGAATGTGGGGTGCGTGTGGTGTTGTGACCTGTGACCCCTGGCTTGCCCAGGGCGTCACACATGATGGAACCTCCACCAAATTTTACTGTGGGTAGCAAGTGCTTTTCTTGGAATGCCGTGTTTTTTTACCTCCATGCATGACGCCTTTTTGTATGACCAAACAACTCAATCTTTGTTTCATCAGTCCACAGGACCTTCTTCCAAAATGTAACTGGCTTGTCCAAATGTGCTTTTGCATACCTCAGGCAACTCTGTTTGTGGCGTGCTTGCAGAAACGGCTTCTTTCGCATCACTCTCCCATACAGCTTCTCCTTGTGCAAAGTGCGCTGTATTGTTGACCGATGCACATTGACACCATCTGCAGCAAGATGATGCTGCAGGTCTTTGGAGGTGGTCTGTGGATTGTTCTTGACTGTTCTCACCATTCTTCTTCTCTGCCTTTCTGATATTTTTCTTGGCCTGCCACTTCTGGGCTTAACAAGAACTGTGCCTGTGTTCTTCCATTTCCTTACTATGTTCCTCACAGTGGAAACTGACAGTTTAAATCTCTGAGACAACTTTTTGTACCTTCCCATGAACAACTATGTTGAATAATCTTTGTTTTCAGCTCATTTGAGAGTTGTTTTGAGGAGCCCATGATGCCACTCTACATAGGAGATTCAAATAGGAGAACTACTTGCAAGTGGCCACCTTAAATACCTTTTCTCATGATTGGATACACCGGCCTATGAGGTTCAAAGCTCAATGAGGTTACAAAACCAATTTAGTGCTTCAGTAAGTCAGTAAAAAGTAGTTAGGAGTGTTCAAAACAAGAAATTGATAAGGGTGCCCATACTTATGCACCTGTCAAATTTAGTTTAAATGCAGATTGCACATTTTCTGTTGGTACAATAAACCTAATTTCAATACAGAAATATTACTCAGTCCATCAGTTATTAGATATATGAAACTGAAATAGCAAAAACCCAAATTGTTATAAAGAAAAAAGGTTAACATTAATAGGGGTTGTGGAGACACGGGGCTCAGTGGGTGCTCTCGTCCGCTAAAACCCGCCGCCTTTAGAAAGACAGCGTGGCTCAGGGCTCATCCCAACTGAACGCCGGCCTCCTTAACCGTGAGCGTAACACTACTCAGACAACACAGCGTGAGGGAATCACAATAATTAGACTTTATTGGATCCCCAAACAATTAACGGCACATAACACATAACCAGCAAAACACACATGTAACAGGCAACATAGTCTCACCCTTCCGCTGGCTCACCATGGATTTAGAATGTCCATGCCTCAGAGGTTCCAGGGCCGCTTACTCCAATCCAGCAGCACCCCGCTTTCGGCGGGCACCCACTGAGAAAGGAATAGCGCCAGATTTAGGAAGCTGGCTGAGGTCTGCAAAGTCTGTAGCCAGGTGACCAAATTGTCCCAACCTGGGTTTCTTCCTTAAGTAGTCCTTGGTATGATGATACAATACTGGAAGCCGGAGTCGAAATCCCTAGGCTGCGGATATGGTCTCCAACCGGAACCGGAGTCCCTAGATTGAAGCCATAAGATATCCTGATCCTCTAGTCAGCTCCTAAGAGCTTAGACTGGATCCATCAGCATCCATCAACCTTCATCAACCTGGTGGCTTAAAGAAGTCCTCTCTTATAGCCATAGCCTTCCACTTGGATACACTGCGTCCTCATCGGATTGGTTGGACAAGATTGCTTCTCCCATTGGATGAATTTCAAGCTGCATGGATAATGTTCATTTAAATGGTGTGCATAGAAAGACTGAGGCTATCTACATGAAGTCTGCAAGTCACAGATTCGACAATGGCTACTAAGGTAATCACATTAGCAATACACAACTACAATACAATGATTACTGGAGGAGTCTGGAGAAACAATACGTCTGGCTTTCAGTGGCCAACACAATTAGGGTAAGTTCACACAGTGCATTTTTCGCGGCGTTTTTGCGCAGTTTTCGGGTGCGTTTTTGCTCAGAAAACTGCATGACTTTGCTTCCCCAGCAAAGTCTATCAGTTTTCATTTTTGCTGTCTGCACACAGCGTTTTTTTCAGCTGCGTTTTTGTGGTGCCACAAAAACGCAGCATGTCAATTATTCCCGCGTTTTTCACTGCGCTTTTCATCCATTGAGTGCAATGGGATGTTGAAAAACGCAATGAAAAACGCAAATAGCTGCGTTTTGGTGCGTTTTGGTGTGTTTCTAAGATCAAAAACGCAGTTATAAACGCACGAGGGGGATAGTATAGGGACATGTACAGGAAGAGGATTCCTTCTGTCAGTTAACACAGAAGCGTGAATCCTCCCGGTACCGTCACCGCCGCTTCCACCTCCCGTCCTGTGCATGTATGCTGCCGTGCGGCACCATGTTCGGGCGGGAGGTGGAAGCGGCTGCGAAATCAAAAGTGAACAGTAGAAAAAAAGTCATACTCACCTGTCTGCAGACTCCCGGTGCCATGCCCGCTCCCATCTCCTCCCGGTACCGCCGCTCCGCCAGGTGTGTGCAGTCTCCCCGGGTACGTATGCCTGCAGGATGCAGGACCTGGCGATGGATAACCTGATGCAGTCACCTGACGCGTCAGCTGATCATAAGTCTCGGGCTGACGCCAACGGCCGGCCGGTTTAACCTATCAGCGGATGCGTCAGGAGACTTCATCCCTGATTACCGGCAGCTCCTGCAGCGATCGGACGGGATCAGACTCGCTCTAGGAGCTGCCGGTAATCAGCACATAAGTGAGTATTTTTTTTTTTTTTGCACCGATGCATCTGCTGATTGTATAAACGGCTTTTATACAATCAGCTGATGTGTGATGTGATTCAGGCACTTGATCCTGACACATTATCTGATCGCTTTGCCTTCCAGCAAACCGATCAGATGATATTGGATCCTGATTGGACGGCGCGGGACCCTTGACCCAGGAGTACTGCGGAGGGGGGGTTCTTTATGTCAATAAAGATGGAGTCACTAATTGTGTTGTGTTTTATTTCTAATAAAAATATTTTTCTGTGTGTTGTGGTTTTTTATCTTTACTAGAAATTCATGGTGGCCATGTCTAATATTGGCATGACACCATGAATTTCGGGCTTAGGGCCAGCTGATAATATACAGCTATCCCTAACCCCATTATTACCCAGTGAGCCACCCGCACCAAGGCAGCTGGAAGAGTTGGATACAGCGCCAGAAGATGGCGCTTCTATGAAAGCGCCATTTTCTGGGGTGGCTGCGGACTACAATTCGCAGCGGGGGTGCCCAGAAAGCATGGGCACCCTGCACTGTGGATTCAAATCCCCAGCTGCCTAGTTGTACCCGGCTGGACACAAAAATTAGGCGAAGCTCACATCATTTTTTTTTTTTAAATTATTTCATGAAATTCATGAAATAATTAAAAAAAAGGGCTTCTCTATATTTTTGGTTCCCAGCCGGGTACAAATAGGCAGCTGGGGGCAGCCCGTACCTGCCTGCTGCACCCGGCTAGCATACAAAAATATGGCGAAGCCCACGTTTTTTTTTTGTTTGGGGGGGCAAAGAAATCCTGCATACAGTCCTGGAAGGAGGATGAGGAGCCTTGTAGTTCGACAGCTGCTGTCTGCTCTCCTGCATACACTATTGGATGGAGGATGCTGAGCCTTGTAGGTCTGCTCCCCCTGACTCTCCCTCCAGCATACAGTCCTGGATGGAGCATGCTGAGCCTTGTAGTTCTGCAGCTGCTGTCTGCTCTCCTGCATACACTATTGTATGGAGTATGCTGAGCCTTGTAGTTCTGCAGCTGTCTGCTCTCCTGCATACACTAGTGGAGAATGAAGAACATATTGAAGAAGGAAATAACATCAGACCTTTTTTTTTTATTCACTGATAAAAAACGCATAAAGACGCAGTGAGCAAAAACGCAGCAAAACGCAGCAAAAAACGCACCAAATCGCAGTGTCAAAAAATCGCAGTGTGTGATTCTAGCCTTACACGAGTCAACAAGAGTCTTGTAAAAACAATGAGGGACTTATCCCCTGTCTATAAACAATCTATCATCCTGTCTGGCTGAATTTTAAGAAACTTTAACCCATGAGAGTCCATGTCATCACAGGGGTGCACAAACTTTTACATATGGCTGTATATATTGCCTTGAAACATTGTGGGTCATCTACCTTCCACCTCTCAAGTGTCTCAAGTAAAGTGATTAAGACTCCTCGTTAATCTTCACTATATAAGTATTTGTTGTTTGTTTGTCCTTGTTTTGAAATTTTTTTTAATGCATATGAATAAAGAGATAGATTTTAATATAAGTCATTAATAGGAATTGGGTATTTTCTGATACAACGCTAAGACCGTATACCAGTCTAAAAAATGTTTTTCTGACAGTCAATTACTGCAGTGGTTGATCATTGAAAATGGAGAATGTCAGACTTTAAGGGGTACTTTGCACGTTGCGACATCGCTACTGATCGTCAGGGTCACGTCGTTAGTAACGCACATCCGCCGCCGATAACGACATCGCAGCGTGTAAATCCTAGATGCGCCGATAAATGATTGCAAAAGCGTAGAAAATCGGTGATCTGTGTAGCGTCGGTCATTTTCATAATGTCGGGTCGACCGCAGGTACGATGTTGTTTGTCGCTCCTGCGGCAGCACGCATTGCTGTGTGTAAACGCACAGGGGCAACAAACATCTCCTTGCCTGTGTCCCGACGGCATCGCAGAAGGAAGGAGGTGGGTGGGATGTTACGTCCCGCTCATCTCCGCCCCTCTGCTTCTATTGGCCGGCCGATTAGTGACGTTGCGCTGTGACGCCAAACGCACCTCCCCCTTGAAGGAGGGATTGTTCGGCGGTCACAGCGCCGCCACCGACCAGGTATGTGTGTGTGACGGTGCCGTAGCGATAATGTTCCCTACGGCAGCGATCATCACATATCGCATGTGCGACGGGGGAGGGTGCTATCACGCTGCACATTGCTAGCATCGGCTAGCGATGTCGCAGCGTGCAAATTACCCCTAAGACAGATGAGTAACAATCTGAATACAATGAAGACTGTTAAACAGAAAATTGGAATTTTTAGAAATTTTGTATCTGATTTTCAGATCCATTATATCACATGTAGACTTTTTGCCTTTATATTGTTTTCTAGAGTCAATATTATTGTCTAATTTATTGGCGTTTTGTGCTGTGTAAAAGTTTTCGAATGTATCAGTTCTTTGACAAACGCTTCCTCCTTCTCCAGGGTTCTCGGCCCTCAAGGGTATCTATTTGCATTCTCTGCATTTATCTGACATGCCCTCATTGTCGGCAATGTTACTTCTAAACTACGCTAATTACCGTTCTTATTTCCTCTCCAAATTCAGACACTTTAGTAAATGAGAAAAACTCCGGAATCTAATTCTGATTTTTTTTTGCATACGACATTCCATCCCACACTGTGATCTTAAAAGTGGAACATTGAGGGCCAAAGCTTATTTAAGAAAAAATATTTGTTGAAGTAAAGACTTTTCAAATGTTTTAATAACAGATATTACGAGACTTTTTCTGTGGATATTGCCTGCTGGCTTTTCAAGCTGTGCCTATATTTACGGCACAGTAAAACACAATGAAGGCAGGAGTGCTCGGAATACTAATGGTCTCCGGTTTATTACACCAAGGCTGAGTGCTTCATTTTAATTGCTTAGAAACATTTAATTTGTTAGATGAGGTGTCATGTCATTTTCCTCAGGCGCCACTAACTCATATCCACATTGGGACAATCTCACAGCCTCAAGGTAGAAAAGAAAGCAAATAGTATTTTTTCCTTATTTAGTTTTTGTTAAGAATTATTGGAGTTTAGCCGATCGTGTAGTGGAACATTAGAGAAGTATGTTGTGTCAACCCAAGGCATTGGCATAACTCTTGATCACTTGGGAGGTGGGGAAAGGAAAAAGTCAAAAACTTTACTTCATCTGCCACATGTTCCGGAATTTTTATATCAGAGAACTTCCACAAAGACGTTATAAGTTCCTTCCAATATTTCTTGGGGAGAATACTCTATAATGTGGCATCTGATGGATTGTGGGCTGCCGACACCGAGATATACAGAGGAACAGCTTGAGTCTTCTCTTCTGGATGTTGTCTAATGGCTCCATACAATGCAAAGTCTGTACAGAGCCATAATATATCCATGTTCATGAACAGGGATGATCGAATACTTCGATTATTCGGCTTCGCGAATATTTTCCAATTATCTCGCCGCTATTCGACTATTATTACTATTATTCGACTATTTATTTATTCAAATAAACTTTATTATCTTGTGTCTGTGTTTTTTAACTCTATGCTTAACAGGTTAGTAATTGAGGTGTCTGTTAGATGCCTCTCCATTACTAACCCCTGGACTTGAGACCAGCTGACAATTCACAGCTGACATCAACCCCATATTTTACCCCTATTGCCACCGCACCAGAGTAATCGGGAGGAGCTGGGTAAAGCGCTAGAATTGGCGCACATGTATAATATGATTTGTGCTATTGAAAGCAATGATAATGTCATATTTTTGACACCTTATTTTTGCTAACTTAGGTGCCTTCCACTCATTCCAAAATAGGACTTCTAGCTAAAGTTAAACATTTGTTTATTAGGTCTACTTTTTGTGGTTTTGTATTTAGGCCAGAGACAAACCTCACACAGGAGAACACCACAAATAAAGCTGTTTTTAATGAGGAGTCTGCTAAGGCTTTGCATCTTGAGCAAAATCAGCCCCTAGTGTTATAGGAAAGTGCCATAGTTTTGCTGATGTTGAAGTCGCTTCAACACAAACACCAACACCACTAGCAAAACAGAAAAAAAAACAAGGAAGAAAGGAAGTACAGCCTCTAATAAGGACACATATGTGTTTCAATTAGTGTTGAGCGGACCCGGATTGGCTGCACGATCCGGATCTGTTTTTTTTGTTTTTTCTTCTCTCTCTCTCTCACTCTAACTCTCACTCTCACTCTCACTTTCACTCTCATTCTCACTCTCATTCTCACTCTCACTTTCACTCTCATTCTCACTCTCACTCTCACTCTCTCTCTCTTCCGGATCGGATCTGGACTTCTTTGTGAACCCGCCGTGGATCCGCCGGACCCGGATTATTGACAGTCCGCTCAACTCTAGTTACAATATCTCAGCGGCAATGTAGTGGAAGATGTGGAGGACACCTTTTCTCATAGTTTTGGTTTGTATCTATAGAAGATCCGCAAAAATGTAAGGCTTTTCCACACCATAAGCAATGCTGATATTTCTTGGAAGCAACTACTCCATCCAACGATGCAGCCTATAAAGGATGCCTTGTAAGCATTTTGTAACACGCAGTCCTGTGTTACATTGATGTTCTGTGTACTTCTGTGCACCCCACACAAATGTGCACAAACAAGGACGGCATCATATATATGGTGCATAGACAGCAAAATATGGAAATGCAGGAGATCGGCCTCTATCTGGGAGACTGATACTGTTAAATGTAAATCAACTTGCTAGCTACATGTGGCATTTAATTTTTCTTCAGGTGATGCACCAAAGTTATTAACCTTCATGTGGACACACACTTTCCCTAACCTGCTAACAAGCTTAGCTCAGTGTCTCCTGCTCATTATTAACTACACAAATCAAAAGACAACTGTGCAGCCCCTTAGATATCTCCTTTTTTCTTTTAACGGCCTTCAGCTTGATCTCGATCCATGGCAGCTTGATGGATAAAAGCTCTTGTAGGAAGATCGATCTTGTGTAAACCTAGAGAGGTCAACCAGGGTGTTCTCTGCAGTCATTATGATAGTTTTAAGCCATCGGGTTGCTGCTCTTCCTCTTCACCCTGTTGTTTCTATTTTTCCGACCATGATGTCCTTCTCCAGTGATTGCTCTCTTCGTATGATGTGTCCAAAGTAGTCAACTCGTTGCTTGGTGATTAAAGGCTTTGATTCTTCTTCTGATCTTGATTCTTTTTTCATCCAGGTTTCGCATCCATATGTGACTACATAAAAAACAGTCTACAAAAAGGGGTAATAAATAATGCAAACATTAGCTTACTTTAGTGTGAAAATAAGACATTACTCAATGGAGATGCAACTCCTCATATTTATGTCCATGAATGGTAGTCCAAGTCTCAGTCCTTGAGGAGTTTGTCAAGTACCTGGAACAATCCTCTCCAAGTGCTGGCAAAGGTCGATGTACAGACAGTGAGTGTGCCCTTTCGTAGCCCTTGGGAGAATGTGAGATGGCATCTTTACATGCCAATCACAATAGCAGTGGAAAATGCCACACCTTAGAGAATTAGAATTAGGTCAGGTAAGCCAATATCAGTGCTGGCACCAGCAGTACTACAGCTTTACAGTATAGATTACATAATGGGCAGGAGTAGATTTCCACATGAATGTGGGCCATCGGCACTGGTGACAACAGAACTATGTAGAAGAAAGTGAGACAAGACCATAGATGATAGTTGGCAATGATCCATGCCTGACTCATTTTCAGAAATGTAATGTCTTCCATGCTTGTGAAGGATACCATCATCTGCTTGAGTGTGACAAAGCCACCGGCTGTGCTGAATTATCTCTCTGTATACACACGCATTGCAAATTGTCACTTTTTTCGACTAGTCCAATTTGCTGACACAACTGATCCCAGCTGTTAAGTTGGTGCAACTCTTTTTGCTAATAACATCAGGTGGGTGCATCGGCTTATAAAACATCTAATCCATCATCTCAAACAATGCCATTTTTTTCTGGTTACACCTACAAACTTTAATGCATTTCTTGGCATTTTATGATGAAGAGATATGTAGCGAATAGGCTTCCTCTTGCTCTAACTGTCAATAGTAGGTGCTCTGAAGAAAATGTATTGTGAAGGTAGCCTGGGCTATAGATTGTTTGTTCAAATGTAATAAGATTATCTGTGTATGTAAATAATCAAAATATAGATGTAGTTGCATAATTATCTGTGTGTCTATATGACAATTGCACAGACGCCATAATATGATTCTAAGCTGTATGTTCAAGAGAGGGTTAACCACGGACAAGTGAACAGATGTATAAACAATGAACAGAGGAAGTATTTATGCTTATCAGTAGTTTCACACAAAGGAGGAATGTGTCATCCGTGGGATGAAATGTGGGTTTCTATGTCCCTACGCACTTCCCTGTACTGTTGTAATGTGTGAGAAAAGATAGATTGATACTTTTGTACATGTCTGAAGGTTGAAATGTAATACTAATATCTGATCTATGGAATACATGAGATCAGACGCAAGCCTGAGCTCAATCAGAGAACATGTCCTGTGTTCATTGATTATTGAGTCTCATTATATCTGCGCAGATACCTAATTTGGCCCTGTGCCTCTGGTGCCCTGAACAAAGACTCCATTAGCAGTCTTACCCAAATTTCTCCCTTGACAGAATAGTTAAAAGGAACCTATCATTGGATGTTCAGAATACTTACCAAATGATTGGTGTGAAGCAGACTGGTCAGATGGGTATATCTGTTCTCTGGGTCCCACGCCTCCTCTTTAGGCCATCTTTGTCCTCCTTCTGAAGCCTGGGTGCATGACGCGTTCTACGTCATCCACACAGGCTTTAATTGAGGTCCTGCGCAGGCGCACTTTGATCTCACCACCATCGTGACTAAAAATAGAAGTTGCACTGCATCCCCATCGTGTGGTCTCCCTTCTTTCTGCGCCGGATCCCACCATCCACTCCCTGGGGCCCAGCCCTACTTGCAGAGGGCCTACCATCCATGCTACCATCACCATCAGCCCCTGTGGTAAGAGACTGTGCAGCGGCGATTCCATTACCATAACTGCAACCCGCATGTGGCATCACAGTATGGACTCTTTCATCTGTACATAATCCCTTTTAAAAACCGACCCCCAGGGTCACGGAACCGGGCATCGGCCGTTACACAACCGTGACACAGCATCCTCATACATATATGGACTGAGTACCCCATAGCTCTGGGCGACACATAAGTATTATAAACATCCGCTGACAGGTTCCCTTACCTGCTTTGAAACTTCTGTACACTCGTAGAAAAATAAGAAACTTGTTTGAATTTTCATTCAGACAAGCTCATTTGGAAAAACAGACAATAAGCCAACGTTTCGGCCTTTAGCCTTTAACATTTAGCCTTTCTCAAGGTACATCTAGATACACAAACAAAAAAAGTGGTTGTAATTTCACCATAAAAACAGGATTAGTATACATATATAATTATTCACATATGTACAAATAACAGCCTGAGAAAGCAGGATACAGATAATAGAGGAGGCAATTATAAAATGCAAAGCAAAATACGTAGGAAAGAAGATGGCGAAGGGAAAGGAGATGGAAAAAGGGAATTCAGAATTGAGTGTCCCTATGATTTCTGTAAAGGAAAGGAAGCATGAAATTGAATTAATATCATGCATAATGATTGCAAATGAAACAAGCATAATACAAATAAATGTAAAGCAAACATCATATAGATATATGAAAAGGGTCAGGATACATGAATGCAACCCAAACCATGATGCACGTCTTGGTAAAATGTATAGAGAAACTATTATCAAAAGAAATAATAACTGAGAACATAATTAGTTTAATGTAAAACCTCATATTCCCATAGTAACACCATACGGCGCTAATGTTTGAAGAACATATATCCAATAGGATTCGTGTTCTTTGAGTTTCCTTATTCTATTGCCTCCTCTCGTCTATCTAAAGGTACATATTCAGTGACCTGAAATTTAAGTTAGGAAAAATAAAATATTACATTTTTACAAAACATACTGGAATTGGTAATACATTCTGCTTAGGCGGGCTTTGCACACTACGACATCGCAGGTGCGATGTCGGTGGGGTCAAATTGAAAATGACGTACTTCCGGCATCGCATGCGACATCGTAGTGTGTAAAGGCTCGATGATACGATTAACAAGCGCAAAAGCGTCGTAATCATATCATCGGTGCAGCGTCGGAGTAATCCATGATTATGCTGACGCGACGGTCCGATGTTGGTCCTCGTTCCTGCGGCAGCACACATCGCTGTGTGAAGCCGCAGGAGCGAGGAACATCTCCTACCGGCGTCACTGCGGCTTCCGTAGGATATGCGGAAGGAAGGAGGTGGGCGGGATGTTTACATCCCGCTCATCTCCGCCCCTCCGCTCCTATTGGCCACCTGCCGTGTGACGTCGCAGTGACGCCATACGACCCGCCCCCTTAATAAGGAGGCGGGTCGCCGGCCAGAGCGACGGTCGCAGGACAGGTGAGTCCATGTGAAGCTGCCGTAGCGATAATGTTCACTACGGCAGTTATCACAAGGATATCGCCGCTGCGACGGGGGCGGGGACTATCGCGCTCGGCATCGCAGCATCGGCCTGCGATGTCGCAGCGTGCAAAGTGCCCCTTACACTTGATTGTAGATTTGTGATGGCTAATATGGTCACGAACATGTTGGGTGGTCTCACCAAGACCAGAGGGACATTTGGACATTTGATGAAGTAAACCACAAGTGATGAAAAAGCCAGGGATAAAGTATAGTTTTCCTGACCATGGGTGGAAAAGGGAGCCCCCTTTCATGACATTGGAACACTTTGTACACCTCAAACATAGGAAAGTGCCCTTTCTTTTGGTAGTAAGGGTGCTCTGAACTAGTCTGGGTATAATAGAACATACATCGTCTTTACCAAGTGGTCTTTGAGATTGTGGGGTCTTTTGTTGCAGATGAGTAAAGAAAGGGAATATTCTGATATGCCCGAATAAGATCCCTTTAAGGCCCTGTGCGCACTGGAAAACGGAATTTTCTTAAGAAAATTCCACAGGGTCTGAAAGATTACCGCATCCGCGGTAAAAAAAAACGCGGCAAACCGCACCCGAAAACCGCATGCGGTTTGCTGCGGTTTTACTGCGGTATTGTTCGCGGTATTGCCGCGGTTTTGCCGCATGCGGGTTGGTACATGTGTTTTAATGCATTCAATGCAATAAAGCACATTGAAGAAAAAAAAAAAAGTAATTTCCTTCTGAGATAGAAAGTAGATAGATAAATAGATAAATAGACAGAAGAATAGATAGAGGGATAGATGGAAGGATAGAGTCCCTGTGAGCACACGCTGCATTTCTCCTGAGCGGTAGTGTGTTGTTCACATTACCGGCCATGGGAAATGACCTGTGGTTACCTCTGCTGTCTCGTTGCCAGGCTGCATTGAGTTCTGTGTCAGACGCGGCTGGATGCAAGCATCGTAGGACGTGGATTACGCCGGAGCTGTGTGTTTCGGGGGGGTAATAAAGGGGTGAGCCAGGGACTTTTTTGTGTTTTATTTAAAATAAAGGATTTTTCGGTGTGTATGTTTATTCACTTTACTTACAGGTTGATCATGTCAGCTGTCCCATAGACGCTGCCATGATCAAGCCTGGACTTAGTGGCGGCGATGCGCTGCCATTAACTCATTATATTATCCTGATTGCCACCGCATCATGGCAACAGGAAGAGCTGGGACATTCCGGGACTGCCGCATAATGGATGTGACAGTCCCGGGGCAGCTGCGGGCTGATATTTTCGGCTGCGGGGGGTGGGGGACATTAACCCTGCCCCTCGCCCCTCCCCAGCCTGAGAATTCCGGGCCGCTGCTGTGTGCTTACCTCGGCTGTATGGTAAAAATACGGCGAAGCCCACGTGTTTTTTTATTTTTATATGTCCGTTTGATTTGTATGTGTATTCTATATGTCTGTGTCTGTGTGTGAGTGTGATGTGTGTGTTTACTATATGTCTGTGTCTGTGATGTATGTGTTTACTCTCTGCTCCGCTTCCTCTTCCTGTCATAATGACATCACTTCCCTGCAAGACGCAGGGCAGTGATGAACATTATCTCCCAAAACCGCGAAATACCGGAGGGAATAACGCAGGAAAACGCAATGAACCACACAGAATTTGCTACCTGCGTTATTCCCTGCGGGATTTCATGATTACATTGCAGTCAATGGAGTGAAATCCCGCAGCGACGTGTGGAAAAGAAGTGACATGCAATTGTTTTTGCTGCGGGAATCCCACAGCAAAGCATGCAGCTGTCAAAATCCGCATAGTGCGCACAGCATTTTTTTTTCCCCTAGGTTTTGCTGGTGAATCACTGCAGAGACGTTATGAACATAACATGTAGTGAATAGTGATGAGCGAGCATGCTTGTTACTACTCGGTACTCGCACGAGTATCACTGTACTCGGGCTACTCGGCGGGTACCGAGTAATTTTGCAATACTCGTGCTGTACTCGTGGTCTTCATCCCTGCATGTTGGCGCTCTTTTGAGAGCCAGCCCTCATGCAGGGATTAGCTGGCAGACCACTGCAATGCCACAGCCCTGTTAGTTGTGGAATTGCAGTGATTGGCCGGCCCGCACTGCGTGACCGAGCCTTTATACTGGCGGGCGCGCTGTGCTCTGTACACAGCCATCTCATATTCCCTGCTTTCCACGCCCACAGGCGCCTATGATTGGTTGCAGTGAGACACGCCCCCATGCTGAGTGACAGGTGTCTCACTGCACCCAATCACAGCAGCCGGTGGGCGGGTCTATACTGTGCAGTAAAATAAATAAATAAATAATTAAAAAAACCAGCGTGCGGTCCCCCCAATTTTAATACCAGCCAGATAAAGCCATACAGCTGAAGGCTGGTATTCTCAGGATGGGGAGCCCCACGTTATGGGGAGCCCCCCACCCTAACAATATCAGTCAGCAGCTGCCCAGAATTGCCGCATACATTATATGTGACAGTTCTGGGACTGTACCCGGCTCTTCCCGATTTACCCTAGTGCGTTGGCAAATCGGGGTAATAAGGAGTTAATGGCAGCCCATAGCTGCCACTAAATCCTAGATTAATCATGTCAGGCGTCTCCCCGAGATTCCTTCCATGATTAATCTGTAAATTACAATTAAAAAACACACACACCCGAAAAATCCTTTATTAGAAATAAAAAACACTAACAAAGTCCCTCATTACCAATTTATTAACCCCGACAAACCCTCCATGTCCGGCGTAATCCACGGACCTCCAGCGTCGCGTCCAGCTGTGCTGCATGGAAGTGACAGGAGCTGCAGAATACACCGCCGCTCCGATCAGCTTCACACAGCAACTGAGGTGAGTAGCGCGATCAGCTGCTGTCAGTCAGGTAACTCCCGGCCACCGCTGGATCCAGCGGTGCCGCGATTAACCTCAGTGACAGCAGCTGATCGCTATACTCACCTCAGTTGGTGCATGGAGCTGACCGGAGCGGCGGTGAGTAGCGCGATCAGCTGAGCTGTCACTGAGGTTACCCGCGGCCACCGCTGCATCCAGGTAACCTCAGTGACAGCTCAGCTGATCGCTATACTCACCTCAGTTGCTGTATGAAGCTGACCGGAGCGGCGGTGTCTTCTGCAGCTCCTGTCACCTGCATGCAGCAGAGCTGGACGCGACGCTGGAGGTCCGTGGATTACGCCGGACATGGAGGGTTTGTCGGGGTTAATAAATTGGTAATGAGGGACTTTGTTAGTGTTTTTTATTTCTAATAAAGGATTTTTCGGGTGTGTGTGTTTTTTAACTGTAATTTACAGATTAATCATGGAAGGTGTCTCATAGACGCCTGACATGATTAATCTAGGATTTAGTGGCAGCTATGGGCTGCCATTAACTCCTTATTACCCCGATTTGCCAACGCACTAGGGTAAATCGGGAAGAGCCGGGTACAGCCCCAGAACTGTCGCATATAATGTATGCGGCAATTCTGGGCGGCTGCTGACTGATATTGTTAGGGTGGGGGGCTCCCCATAACGTGGAGCTCCCCATCCTGAGAATACCAGCCTTCAGCCGTATGGCTTTATCTGGCTGGTATTAAAATTGGGGGGACCGCACACCGTTTTTTTTTAATTATTTAATTATTTATTTCACTGCACAGTATACACACACACCGGCTGCTGTGATTGGGTGCAGTGAGACAGCTGTCACTCAGTGTGGGGGCGTGTCTCACTGCAACCAATCATAGGCGCCGAAAAGCAGGAAAGCAGAGAATACGAGATTGATTAATGAGCGGCCGGCTTTTTCAAAAGAGGAAAAGCCGCCGGAGTTTAGTGAACAGCAGTGCAGCGCCGCGCCGGTGATCGGGGAACGGTAAGTAAGAGAGAGGGGGGAGACTGACCGACAGACAGCGAGAGGGGGACAGACAAGTCAGAGAGAGACAGACAGAGCGAGACCGACCGACGGGAGATAGAATGAAAAAAAAAATGACCGACATCGCTAGTAAAAAGCACAAAACGTGCGTTTTGGACATCGGAGTGCCACACAAGGTTTTCACGTAAAATCTTTCATGTATTAATCTCAAAAAGTAACATACACCAGCTCTATCTCACTATTGGGTATGTGCCCTTAACAGTTCCGCCATGAAAATTCATTTTGGTGTCATTTTGGAAGGTTTTCTGGTGAGTCCGTAAAAATGGCGTAAAACTCGGACAAAATTGTTCACAGCTGTGACTTTTGAGTGATAAACGCTTCAAGGGGTCTTCCCCATGCTGTTGCCATGTCATTTGAGCATTCTTCTGAGACTTTTGTGACATTTTTAGGGTTTCTACATGCTGCCGGGGGTCATTTCACAAAAATACTCGGGTCTCCCATAGGATAACATTGGGCTCGGTGCTCGGGCCGAGTACACGAGTATCTTGGGATGCTCGGCCCGAGCCTCGAGCACCCGAGCTTTTTAGTACTCGCTCATCACTAGTAGTGAAACATGCAGCAAAACCACAGGAAATCCGCGGCAAAAACCGGCAAGTGCGCACAGGGCCTACGAGTTGTCACGTCTCCACAAAAGTCTACAGCTGGAATTTCTGCTCCGGCCACCAGGTGCCACTGCATTCCCGCAGTGGCCAGTGGTAGTGATAGAGGCAGAGTCAGTACCAGTAGCTCTGGTCAGCGCGGTCTCCGCCCATCCACCAACCTTGGTAGGCCTGGGACTTGCAGTACCATTGGCTTACTGTGGTAGTGTGTGCCTTCCAGGTGAAGTTATCAGCTTCCAGCTCCAGCCTATGGGAAGGCACCGCACCCTTCTTATACCTTCAGTGGTTTACTGTTTCCTGTCAGATACAGTCTAGGCTCACCCCTTGCTCTGTATTTTAATCCCTGTGGTTTGACTCCTGCCTGTTGTCTGACGATTGTCCGGCTTGCTGTTTTTGTACTTCACTGCCATCTCCGGTTTGACCTTAGCCTGATTTCCTGACTATGCTCTTGCCTGATGATTTTGTCCCTTTTTGCACCTCCTGGATGACCCTGCCTGACGACTACTTTTTGTTCCATAGGCAGCAACCTCCTGGACCCTGTAGTAATTCCAGATTCATATACAGGGGTTAAAGGGTTTCAAGGTTCTTGGGATCCTGCTGAGTAGGCGACTAGCCTCTAGTCTGTCTGTGACAGCCATCCTGAGACTGTGGTCCTGAGCAGATGTTACAAGTGTGTCCATTATTTAGTAATATATCGGTTGATGTTTGGTGAAAAAAGATAAATATTATCAAAGGCTAACCTCTTTGGACCAGTTTCACTATGTCTGAGAGATAATTGGGGTTTAAGGATATTTTCTGGGCAGGAAAACTTTATGTTCATTTCTTCATGTTGTATATTGTGTGTGTTGGCATCAGAAACAATGCTGACGACCCTGTGTTATTGAGATTTTGAGATTTTTTTTCATGCTTTGGGTGCCAACTTGAGTAATGCAACATGCTGTTTTGGTCCATGAATTTGATATAAAGATTGGTAGTAAACGACCTGTTGCCATCTATGGTGACTTGTGTGTCCAATAATTTAATAGTATGGTTGTCATGGTGTAACGTGAAACTAAGGTTAGAGATGTAATTATTCATATCATGGAAGAATTGTGTAAGGGGTACTTTGCACACTACGACATCGCAAGCCGATGCTTGCGATGCCGAGTGCGATAGTCCCCGCCCCCGTCGCAGCTGTGATATCTTGTGATCGCTGCCGAAGCGAACATTATCGCTGCGGCAGCTTCACATGCACTCACCTGCCCTGCGACGTCGCTCTGGCCGGCGAACCGCCTCCTTACTAAGGGGGCGGGTCGTGCTGCGTCATAGCGACGTCACATAGCAGGCAGCCAATAGAAGCGGAGGGGCGGAGATGAGCGGGACGTAAACATCCTGCCCACCTCCTTCCGCATAGCCGGCATGAGCCGCGGTGACGCAGGTAGGAGATGTTCGTCGCTCCTGCGGCTTCTCACACAGCAATGTGTGCTGCTGCAGGAACGAGGAACAACATCGTACCGTCGCAGCAGCTAAATTAAAGAAATGTCGGACCCTACACCGATGATACTGTCAGGGTTAAAATGACGATGATGAGACTCAAACGGTCACTTGGGATCTGACTCTTGTTCCAAATCATAATGTCATGTGTGCACGCGAGACTAATAACGGACAACGAGTCAGTTACATCTAGCTCCATGACTGGCACTGACCAAGTTGTCTTTATTCTTAAACAAAGCCCCTAGACCAAAAAGTAAAGGGGTGTGAACAAAAGTTTTAGTCCAATCAAGTATCGTAGGTCGGGGCTTCATGACGTATAGAAAGCTGCATATCCTCTCTTTGATTGGACGGTCCAGACTCCAGGAATTTGTTTTGTTTATCACCTCGGGTGTAGACAGGAAATTGCAGCCATCTTTAAAATTACATGTGCTGGTATACTGTGTTTAAGGAGAATACACTGAATATGCAATATACATATATACGCATTAGTAAAAAGAACAAAGACATACATAAACATGTGTGTTAGTTTACATTTACTAAACTACATACCTGAGTCTCCTGAAATGGCTGAATTAAATATTTTTAGTTACTCAATTCTTATCCTCAACAGTCTGCCCTAAAGACTTATTTCTGCCATTTCTGAATTCTAAGGGTACTGTGTTCCCTTAGGAAGAGAGGTAGAAACACTTATTGGAAAACCTGCCTAACTGAACATTGAGGCATGTACGGAAAGGGGAAAAGGATTTTCTTCACCGGTTTGAGACCAAGAACCCCTAGGCGAGTCCTCACCCTTTGCAGTTGGACTTTCCCATGTCTCAAGGTTCTCTAAATCCTCTCTTCTAACTGTTCTGGCAATGCTGGTCTGAGACAGTACAGAGTGTTTTGAAAAGGATAAATATGAGCAGGACGCTCAGTGCAGCTCTGGTGGGTCGACCCTTTTGCAATGCGAGGTGTGGATCCATAGATTTTTCTGTGGTTGGATCGGCTCATCTAGTATTGACTCATGGCTCTTTCTCGCTTGTCCTTTAGGATCAATCAGTCTCCTGTCTGGAGACCATATGCTACTAGCTCTGATTTAAGATCTGGAATTGGAGAATACACCTGATTATCACACTATTCAGTCAATTATATAAAAATTGTACATGCCTGTGCTAAACAAAAATATCTTACATAAAGACCTGTTTATTACGAAAAGAAAACAAAACATACATTTTGTACACAATTTGCCAGTTTCCACTTTTCTATAAAATATACCCTTTTTGTAAACACATTTTCCTTTACATACCACCATCATGTGCTTCAGCAATAACGTCATTTTCTGCACTGGAATGCCTCTGACCAAACCTGGAGCGAAATTTACACAACACGCACAGACTTGCATACAACGTGCTCATGATATACATCTATAATCAGAGTAGGTGTAGGGTGTTACTGCAGATTCTTTACCGTTTTTTCTCACTTCGTTTTAGGCACATGTCTTACAAGACTGGGTGAGTCTTCCCACCTGGGTACTGAACCTTGGTGTCACCAAAGCACACACTGACAATTGTCTTACACAGATTTTAGTCCATAGGTTACCTGGGCCATCATTAAGAAGAGCTCTCATGGCAGAGAAAGCTTACCACCCTTTGTCCACAGACCTTCCTCAGTCAACTGGCTCCCTGCATGTCACACTCCATTCCTTGTTGTATCGCTTGTCCCTGTAGGGATTTAAGAACACAAGGAGTGGCAGGTGTCACTACCGACGTGACAGGTGCCACCGAGGTATGGTCCATATTGGTGAAAGACTCTCAACTCTAGGCCCGTTCACTACTTCTTGGTCAGCTGCACCTGCGCGGGGATCTCCATCCGATTCCGTCAGCTCAGATCTAGACTTTCTCTTCAGCATACCTAGCTCATTTGACAACAGGAAAAAATCTTCAACCTACATACACATCTAAAAACTCTTACCCACTCCTGCTCTACCCATCTAGAGAGGCATTTAATGCGTCACTGCCTCCTGTACCCATAGGAGGGGAGGGAGTGATTCGAATTTAGACTACCTCATGTTCTGCAAACCGCAGCATATCTAGTGCAGAATCGACCAACATCTTGTTCCATCTATAAAAACAAAAACTAAAAAATATACATTAGATCATTCTTATAACTTTAACTCTGACCATAATACAGTTAGTGGTCATCTATACTTCACATGACTGAAAAGACTAAATAAATAAACATATAAGACAAGACTTTCCTATTTCAGTTAACAGATATACCTCATAGTAATCTAATAAACATAACCTGCGGGGGAAGGGTCAGCTTCAAAACCTAAATAATATGCCTGCTGCGCCCTCTACTGTTGGAGAATATAATTATTACTTTCATCCCTCCTTGTTTAATTGATTATTTATTTACCAATGTAACAAAATTCAGAGTATTTATGCTGGTATTCCCTGAAAGAAAAAAATAAAACAGCAGGTAATAAATTAGCTACATACTAAAACTAAAATTGGACAAATACTGAAAATAACGTAAATCTTACAACAATATACATTGCTGGGGAATTTTTTAAACCTTACAATAAACAACACTGTATCCAGAAAAAAAAGAAAAACCATTCGATAATAGAAATAACTGAGACGTGATTAAATGACAGCTGTGACTGGGCGACTAACCTGCAAAAATATATAAATTGTTTAGAAATAATCATAAAAACAGAAAAGGTGATAGAGTCACAAAATAAAAATATATTGTTCGAATAAATCGCCATTAAAAAGCAAAACAACACAAACTAATTTGCATATCTTATGAAATCTAATTTTCCCTACAAAATTAACTGAATCATTCTGGTATAAATAGGAAGCTAGAAATGTGAAATCCTGAACTCTAAGAGTTAAACCAAACTTACGTCACTATTGGGGAAAGACACATTCCATTCTTATCTCTTTACTAAAAGCCAGAGAAAAGAAAAAAAAAAAACCCTCATCCTTTGTTGTAACAAAGACGTAGCAGCGAACACATCCATTCCCCACATCTCCATGGGATACATTATATATTTTTCTTTTTTTTTTCAAAATGGATTTGATACCTTCTGGCATCAGTAGGGGTAAGTCTTTCACAGATTTTTTAGATTAGCTAACCCAATACAAAGATACGTATTTACCTACCTCTATTCTGTTTTATGATATAATGTTGCAGGACTTCTAAAATACCAATTGATTTTATGTGAACAGATATCTTTCTATTTATCAATTCTGTAAAAGTTTCACTTACTTATCTTTCACTTGCATTTATGAGATAGCTGAGTAAACAAATATACTATTTAAATGTTTTACGTATATACCAGGAAACACCTCCCACCGGGGATGGGTGGAGAGCTTTGGACAAAGAGCCATTAAAGGGGCCTGGCTTATGAGGTGTACTGCCATCAGTGGGTGTAGCAAGATGGCCACCACAGGAAGTTCCAGGCACCTGACTTCCGGGTGTAGCATCCATGTTGTGACTCCCTGGGTGTAATGGGAGGGGCTGAAACTCCGTAGTGAACCAGGGGTGTTACTTTTAGTGCCTGTAAACCAGCATGCATTCCAGCTCAGGAAGGGAGGGGGCGTGCTGCTCATATTTTCCCCATCTTTCCTTTAGAGAGGGATCCTGTTAGGAAAAAGACTTTGAAACTGAAATAAGGAGTGATAACTTCACAATCTCATCATAGATTCATTGTACTACCTTTGTCCATCATAACCCACCAATTTATACAACCTCTTGCAATGCTCAGCTCCTACTAAAAAATACAAACACATTTCTTTTCTTTTTAAACAGAGAGTGTAAAGTGCTCTAGTTGAATTGGCCACACCCAACTGGAATTCTTTCCGACCTCGTTTGCATATCCAATGCAAACAGTGGCGCGCGTCCATTACTAGGACGCAGGGGAATACGCTAATTCTGACACTTTCTGGAATTCTTTCCCGCCTCGTTATGAAGACCTACCCTCTCATAACAGTGGCTCACGTTTATTACTAAAACGCAGGGGATACGCTAATTCCAACATTTTTAACTTACCTAAACTGGAATCCTTTCCCGTCTCGTCTGCTACGCAGACAGTGACTCGCGTCTAAAACACAGGGGAATACGCTAATTCCACTTTAAGTTACCTGAACCCTTTCCCTCCTTGCCTATTATCTATTCAACATTCAATATTTAATATCTAATATTTAACAAGCAGTGGATGTGTTATTTGCAACACAGGGGAATCGCTAGTTCTCATACACTTCTGTTCAAAAAGAAAACAAACCCAATCGGAAATACTGAAAAACACATACGCCAACTAGTTTCTGTTCTAAACTCCAAACACAAAAACACTCTGTCTTTCCTACAGATCACTACAACTCCTTCATTTGCTTTTGCTACACAAAGGCTGCAGCTACGTCCTGTACGTTAGCCCACTGAGTCTCCATGTGAAAAGATTGGAGCTCCCAGCCCCCCTCCCTCTGCTGCTCTCAGTGAAATAATGCAGGGATGTCCCTGTCTTCACAGGCATGGGTGAATGGCCCCCCTTTCTCCTCACTCCAAACAGCTGCGCTGTCTTGACCCCCGCTCTCTGCCTCTTCGCTCCTAGCAGCAATGGGTATATGACCTCTCCTCTCTCCCTCTACAGTTAAAAGCTGAGTAATTCAACCTCCGCTCTGCAGCCGTGTGGGCAATTGCTAACACACACTGACCCCCCCCTCCTTTGTATACAGCAACAGACAATTAACTTTTTGAGAACTAAATCAGAGTAAGAAATTTACAAACTTTCTATGGAGCTAAAAGCCCCCATTTACAACTCAGAAATACAGACAGTCAGATCCTTTAAAACCTATGCCCAGCACCTATGGGGGCTTGGTTCTTCTCTAGGTCACCAGCGAGTGACAGTCACACCGTTAGGTCTTCGGTGCACTACCATTCTCCGGACTAGTGACCACCCACTTTCGCCAGGTGTCTCTCGAACCACAGGTAAAACAGCACAGCACACACAATGTATATGATGCTTACCGCGGAACGGAGGGTGATAAAATCCTCGATATCACCTGGATACTTGTGGAGTAGCCCCCAGACGTCCGAAAAGTGGAAGATCTGACTCACTCTTTTCGGTGGCTCCACGCTTGTCGCGCCAACTGTCAGGGTTAAAATGACGACGATGAGACTCAAGAGGTCCCTTGGGATATGACTCCTGTTCCAAATCATAATGTCATGTGTGCACGCGAGACTAATAACGGACAAAGAGTCAGTTACATCTATCTCCATGACTGGCACTGACCAAGTGGTCTTTATTCTTAGACAAAGCCCCTAGACCAAAAAGTAAAGGGGTGTGAACAAAAGTTTTAGTCCAATCAAGTATCGTAGGTCGGGGCTTCATGACATATAGAAATCTGCATATTCTCTCTTTGATTGGACGGTCCAGACTCCAGGAATTTGTTTTGTTTATCACCTCGGGTGCAGACAGGAAATTGCAGCCATCTTTAAAATTACATGTGCTGGTATACTGTATTTAAGGAGAATACACTGAATATGCAATATACATATATACGCATTAGTAAAAAGAACAAAGACATACATAAACATGTGTGTTAGTTTACATTTACTAAACTACATACTTGAGTCTATGAAATGGCTGAATTAAGTATTTTTAGTTACTCAATTCTTATCCTCAACAATACGATTACGGCGCATTTACGCTCGATAATCGTATCATAAAGGATTTACACACTACGATATCGTCAGCGACGCCGGATGTGCGTCACTTTCGATTTGACCCCACCGACATCGCACCTGCGATATCGTAGTGTGCAAAGTACCCCTAAGAGTATCAAGGATTCCGTGACAAACAAGGAAGATGCCATCTATGTATCTCTACCAGAACAATTTGTGTTCCTGGAATAGAGAATGTGTGTTGATGAATGTATCCTTTGGGCCATAAAAATGTTGGCATAGGGTGGAGCCCATAGCAGTCCCTCTCCTCTGTAAATAAAATTGGTATTCAAAAAAAAAAAATTGTTAGTGAGCACAATTTTCAAGTTGTCCAGACAGAACTTTATCTGTTGATGCGACAAGGTAGTGTGTTGGTCAAGAAACTTTTTAACTAACAATGCCTTTGGAATGGTCAATACTGGTATAAACACTATTGACAGCAATAGTGGCCAGTAAACAATCAAAGGAGATTTTATCAAGAGATCTAATGCAGGAGTGAAAATGTGAAGAATCTTTGATAAAAGAAGTAATAAAAGGTATTACCGGTGTTAGTAATCTTTCTAAAGTCATTGCCAATGGAGAGAATATTGAGCCCGTGGAGGCCACTATAAAGCATCTAAGAGGTTTGGTTAGGGTTTTTTGTATCTTGGCAAGAGTGTGTTAAACCAGTATAACCGTATGTGAATTAATCAAGAATTCAGACAATTTGTGTGTTATGACAGATTCCAAATCTTTGATAATTGTGGCAGTAGTATTTTACACAATGGGATACTCTACATTTTCTTTCCTTCCTTAAACCTTTTGATAAAATCCCCTCCGTTTACTGGTCACTATGGACATCAACAGTCTTCATACCAGTATCTACCATTTCATGATTTCACAGGCATTGAATCAGTTAAAAAGTTTCTTGATCAACACACTACCTTGTTGCATCAACAGAGAAAGGTTTGTCTGGACATCTTGAAAACTGTGCTCATTATAACTTTTTTCTTAAAGAAGACCAATTTTATTTACAGAGTAAAGTGTCATGATCCAGGCCGGCTTTTCTCTGCTGCTGGTGACACCCAGCTCTGGCCTGGTCATGTCAGGGGTTAACTTCCCTTGCCTCGTTCTGGATCCCAGGACGCTATATATTGCCTCTCTACCTATGGGTCAGTGCCAGTGATATTTCTGCCTTGCTGCGTGTATACTGGTTCTGGTGAGTGTTCCCGATCTGTCCTGCCTCCCTGCTACTGTGTCCTGACTTGTACCCTCCCTCGTTCGTCTGCCGGTCCCGGTCCCTGACTTCCCGCTCCTGTCTGTTGTTTGTGTTTCCCTCTGTATACCTGATCTCCCGGCTTTCGACTCGGTTCTGTTTTCTGACTTGATATTGATCCTCCCTTTGCTGTGGCTCGACTTTCCTGGCTAGACCCTGACTGTTTGACTACTCTATTGCCCTCTAGTGGCTTGCCTGTTAACTGCCTGCTGAAGTTACTCTGCTGCACTTCAGCTGCCATTCCGTTACAGTGTTTCTTTGTCTCTCCTTCACTACTCTGCTGCCACCTAGTGGGGAATATGCTGTACTATGTCTTACTAGCCTTTGTACAGCGTGACACAAAGGTACCGTAATGGGCTCTAACGTGACACCACCCTTTATGGCCCAATTTGAAGACATATTCATCTACACACATTCTGTCTTTCAAGAACACAATTTGTTCTGTAAGAAATATATAGATGACATGTTCCTCCTTTGGCACATGATATTCTTACACAATTCTTCCATGATATCAATGATTACATCCTTGATATTCTGGGAAAAGACAAGTTTATGAGAGCACCACTACAATAATGGTTGGGATCAATCCATTAGGCATACCTATAACAACAGAGCAATGCAAAGGAACAAGAAGGTGTGTAAAAAAATGGGATCACCAAATATTAAGTCAAATAGAACAATTTTTATTTAGCAAAAAAGACACCAATACTATATTAAAACTATTTAAAATACACACAGAGTGTTCAAACAAACAAATGGGGTTGCATATAATAAAACAGAACCCCACAAGTCACCCACTCCATATGGATAAGTATTATGTACAAAGCACACTATAGGCCAGTAAATAAAGGCAAAGCCTGAATACAAATGAATACAGATATAAATAACAAGGAAGCATATAAACATCCAGTACATATGCAAAATGCACAAAATATCATTGATACCAGTCAAATGTAGAAATAAACGTACCAGCGATCAAGAAAAGGGACGTATAGGTGCAAATGGGACAACCATAATGAAGGAAGGCAACAAAGAGAACCCCCCCTTCCTCCATTATGGTTGTCCCATTTGCACCTATAAGTCCCTTTTCTTGATCGCTGGTACGTTTATTTCTACATTTGACTGGTATCTATGATATTTTGTGCATTTTGCATATGTACTGGATGTTTATATGCTTCCTTGTTATTTATATCTCTATTCATTTCTATTGAGGCTTTGCCTTTATTTACTGGCCTATAGTGTGCTTTGTACATGATACTTATCCATATGGAGGGGGTGACTTGTGGGGTTCTGTTTTATTATATGCAACCCTATTTGTTTGTTTGAACACTCTGTGTGTATTTTAAATGGTTTTAATATCATAGTATCATAGTTTTTTAAGGTTGAAGGGAGAATGTAAGGGCGGCTTTGCACACTACGACATCGCAGGTGCGATGTCGGTGGGGTCAAATCGAAAGTGACGCACATCCGGCGTCACTTGCGATGTCGTAGTGTGTAAATCCTAGATAATACGATTATTGAGTGCAAAAGCGTCGTTATCGTATCATCGGTGCAGGCTCCGACATTTCCATAATGCCGGTGCCGCGACAGGTACGATGTAGTTCCTCGTTCCTGCGGCCGCATACATCACTGTGTGTGAAGCCGCAGGAACGAGGAACATCTCCTTACCTGCCGCCGGCTGCTATACGGAAGGAAGGAGGTGGGCGGGATGTTTACATCCTGCTCATCTCCGCCGCTCCGCTGCCATTGGCCGTCTGCCGTGTGACGTCGCTGTGATGCCGCACGACCCGCCCCCTTAGGAAGGAGGCGGGTCACCGGCCAGAGCGACGGTCGCAGAGCACGTGAATGCATGTGAAGCTGGCGTAGCGATAATTATCGCTTCGCCAGCTATCACAAGATATCGTACCTGCGACAGGGGCGGGGACTATCGCGTGCGACATCGCAGCATCGGCTTGCGATGTCGCAACGTGCAAAGCCCGCCTAAGGGTTACTTTGCACACTACGACATCGCAAGCCGATGCTGCGATACCGAGCGCGATAGTCCCCGCCCCCATTGCAGCTGCGATATCATTGTGATAGCTGCCGTAGTGAACATTATCGCTACGGCTGCTTCACATGCAGTCACCTGTCATACGACGTTGCTCTGGCCGGCGAACCGCCTCCTTATCAAGGGGGCAGGTCGTGCGGCGTCACTGCAACGTCACACGGCAGGCGGCCAATAGAAGCGGAGGGGCGGAGATGAGCGGGACATAAACGTCCCGCCCACCTTCTTCCTTCCGCATTGCAGCCGGGACGCAGGTAGGAGATGTTCCTCGCTCCTGCGACTTCACACACAGCGAAGCATGCTGCCGCAGGAGCGAGGAACAACATCGGACCGTCGAGTCAGTGTAATTATGGAATTCGCCGACGCTGCACCGATGATACGATTACGACGATTTTGCGCTCGTTAATCTTATCATCTAGGATTTACACACTACGATGTCGAAAGCGACGCAGGAAGTGCGTCACTTTCGACATCACCCCACCGACATCGCACCTGCGATGTCGTAGTGTGCAAAGTACCCCTTAGTCCATCTACAGTGCTGGCCAAAAGTATTGGCACCCCTGCAATTCTGTCAGATAATACTCAGTTTCTTCTTGAAAATGATTGCAATCACAAATTCTTTGCTATTATCTTCATTTATTTTGCTTGCAATGAAAAAACACAAAAGAGAATGAAACAAAAATCAAATCATTGATCATTTCACACAAAACTCCAAAAATGGGCCAGACAAAAGTATTGGCACCCTTAGCCTAATACTTGGTTGCACAACCTTTAGCCAAAATAACTGCGAGCAACCGCTTCCGGTAACCATCAATGAGTTTCTTACAATGCTCTGCTGGAATTTTAGACCATTCTTCTTTGGCAAACTGCTCCAGGTCCCTGAGATGTGAAGGGTGCATTCTCCAAACTGCCATTTTGAGATCTCTCCACAGGTGTTCTATGGGGTTCAGGTCTGGCCTCATTGCTGGCCACTTTAGTAGTCTCCAGTGCTTTCTCTCAAACCATTTTCTAGTGCTTTTTGAAGTGTGTTTTGGGTCATTGTCCTGCTGGAAGACCCAGGACCTCTGAGGGAGACCCAGCTTTCTCACACTGGGCCCTACATTATGCTGCAAAATTTGTTGGTAGTCTTCAGACTTCATAATGCCATGCACACGGTCAAGCAGTCCAGTGCCAGAGGCAGCAAAGCAACCCCAAAACATCAGAGAACCTCCTCCATGTTTGACTGTAGGGACCGTTTTCTCCTGTAAACTCTATGTTGATGGCTTTTCCCAAAAAGCTCTACTTTTGTCTCATCTGACCAGAGAACATTCTTCCAAAACTTTTTAGGCTTTCTCAGGTAAGTTTTGGCAAACTCCAGCCTGGCTTTTTTATGTCTCGGGGTAAGAAGTGGGGTCTTCCTGGGTATCCTACCATACAGTCCCTTTTCATTCAGACGCCGACGGATAGTACGGGGTGACACTGTTGTACCCTCGGACTGCAGGGCAGCTTGAACTTGTTTGGATGTTAGTCAAGGTTCTTTATCCACCATCCGCACAATCTTGCATTGAAATCTCTCGTCAATTTTTCTTTTCCTTCCACATCTAGGGAGGTTAGCCACAGTGTCATGGGCTTTACACTTCTTGATGACACTGCGCACCGTAGACACAGGAGCTTTCAGGTCTTTGGAGATGGACTTGTAGCCTTGAGATTGCTCATGCTTCCTCACAATTTGGATTCTCAAGTCCTCAGACAGTTCTTTGGTCTTCTTTCTTTTCTCCATGCTCAATGTGGTACACATAAGGACACAGGACAGAGGTTCACTCAACTTTAATCCATGTCACCTGGCTGCAAGTGTGATTTATTATTGCCAGCACCTGTTAGGTGCCACAGGTAAGTTACAGGTGCTGTTAATTACACAAATTACAGAAGCATCACAGGATTTTTCAAACAGTGCCAATACTTTTGTCCACCCCCTTTTTTTTGTTTGGTGTGGAATTATATCCAATTTGGCTTTATGACAATTTTTTTTTTCATTGAAGACAAATTAAATGAAGATAATAATACCAAAGAATTTGTGATTGCAATCATTTTCAGGAAGAAACTGAGTATTCTCTGACAGAATTGCAGGGGTGCCAATACTTTTGGCCAGCACTGTAGTTCAACCCGTAGCCTAACATGTTGATCCAGAGGAAGGCAAAAAAAATCCCAAAAAAAACAATGTGGCAAACAAGCTCCAATGGGGAAAAAAATGTCCTTCCTGACCCCACATCCGGCAATCAGACTAGTTCCCTGGATCAACACACTGTCATAAAATCTAATATACATAACTGGTAATATTACATTTTTCAAGAAAGGCATCCAGGCTCTGCTTAAATGTTAGTAGTGAATCATTCATTACAACATCATGCGGCAGAGAGTTCCATAGTCTCACTGCTCGTACAGTAAAGAATCCTCGTCCTATAGTATTGGTGTCTTTTTTGCTAAATAAAAATTGTTCTATTTGACTTAACATTTGGTGATCCCATTTTTTTACACACCTTCTTGTTCTTTTGCATTGTCCTTGATATTCTAACACAATTCTACCATGATATCTGTGATGGGGTCCTTCTCCCATATCACACAATCAACAGAGCGAGAGATGAGTGAGCAATCCAAAGCATATTTATTCCATGCAATCCAGAATGTCCATCAAATAATCCACCACACAGAGGATAAAATATTCCAGTAATGGCATAAATGTCCCGGGGATGAGTCACAATCCTCCAGCAGTCCTTTTCCAGGCAAATCGGGGTGTCTCAGTCTCTCTGGGGTGTCAACCTCCACTCAGAGGATCAATCTTCGTCCTTTTCTCTTCTCCTCCTCAGTCCTCAGCCAGACTTACAAATCCATCCGGTAAGAAGAGAGTTTACAGTAGGTGGATCCCAGGTCCCCTTCCCCAGACTTAAGGTGGCTTTACACACTGCAACATCGCAAACGACATCTCTGTAACGTCACCGGTTTTGTGACGTTATAGCGACCTCCCCAGCGACATTGCAGTGTGTGAAACACATCAGCGACCTGGCCCCTGCTGTGAAGTTGTGATCGCTACAAATCGTTCAGGACCATTCTTTGGTCCTTTGTTTCCCGCTGTGCAGCAAGGTTTTAGAGTGTAAAGGGGACTTTACAGCGACTTCGTTAGCGACTTCTCTTTCATAAAGCTGCTTTACAACGTCCCCAATGACTAGCTAGGTCGTTCTGCAGGTCCGGATCGCTGTTGCGTCGTTGGCCAGGTTTGCCTGTTTGACAGCTCACCAGAGACTTTGTAGCGATCCCGGCCAGGTTGGGATCGCTGGTGGGATCGCTAGAAAGTTTCAGTGTGTAAAGGGGCCTTTAGGGACAGGAACACTACAGGGGGTAATTACCTACAGACAATACAATGTACACACAAGCAATACAAATAATGGACAGTGAACCACGTGTAAAATACGAACCTACACAGCATGATACACAGTACACCATATCCCACCATTTTAATATCAATGATTACATCCATAAACTCAGCTTCACCTTAAGCCTGCTTTACACGAGACGATAGATTGTGCGATAGCACAATCGATCGTACCCGCCCCCGTCGTTTTTGCGTCACGGGCAATTAGTTGCCCATGGCGCACAAACTCGTTTAACTCCCGTCACACATACTTACCTTCCGGACGACCTCGCTGTGGGTGACGAACGTCCACTTCCTGGAGTGGGAGGGACGTTCGACGTCACAGCGACGTCACACGGCAGACGGCCAATAGAAGCGGAGGGGCGGAGATGAGTGGGATGTAAACATCCCGCCCACCTCCTTCCTTCCATTAAGCCATCGGGTGCCGCGGGAGGCAGGTAAAGCTGTTGTTCATCGTTCCCGGGGTGTCACACGGAGCAACGTGTGATGCCACGGAAACGATGAACAACCGCCGCCATTTTAATTAAACAATTTTATGAAACCTACCGACGAGTACACGACTCACGATTTGTGAGCGATACTGCATCGCTAGGAGGTGTCACACAAGACGACGTCGTGCGGTATGCCAGATGTGCATCACGAAAACCGTGACCCCGATGACACATCGCACAATCTATCGTCTTGTGTAAAGCTCGCTTTACACCCTGACAACAGTACTATTCGTTGGCAGCAGGTTCTTTAGTACAAACTTTCACATCAAATACACGGACCGCAACAGCATGTTGTACTGTATTACACAAGTTGGCACACAAAACATGTAAGAAAATATCTTCCAAAATCTCAACACCACAGGGTGGACCTCATAGTTTCTGATGCCAATACATGCAATATACAACATGAAGAAATGAGCATGAAGTTCCATGTCAGGAGCTACCGAGAAAATATCCTTAATCCAACCATGACCTAGCCTGTGGTAATCCCCACACATGTCTGCTGATCTGATCAGTGGACATGTGCTGCTAACAGGCATGGGTGGATCAGAGATCCACCCATGCCTTTTAACCTCTTAGATTGCACTGTCAAGTATTATAAGTATAACAGCAACTGGAGTGCTACCATGCCAAAAACCACAAATTATCAAAAAAGAGAAAAAAGCAATGCAGAAAAAAGGTGCACACCCGGAGATTCAGGGCAATTTTTTTTAACACCATATAATTCCACGACTAAAAACAATTAGAATCATGACAACCATTTAAATATATGTAAATCACTATACAACAATGAAACGTAGCAATAATAATTATGTAACGTATTGTAATATTACTCTAGAGTAAAAATAATTACAATCAATACCATATGACTATTACCATAAAGCCACTAAAGGGTCCTGGAGTGAAATAGGTAATAATGAAGGCAAATATGTTTGCACATGTAATAAGATGTCAAATCACAAGGAAGCAAATTCAACAGCCCTTATCAGTAAACATAAACCAAAGAGCATCAGAAAAAGTGTTCATAGGTAAACCAGTTAGCACGTACAGTATATATACATGCAACTGTGAAAATATATGCATGAAACAATAATGGAAATAAGAATTAGTATCCAAATCACATGAAAAATAATCAATGGATATTACAAGACCTATGGCTCCAAGGAGGGAACAATGGGGGAACCTTATTGGGATTTTATATGGTATAACTAAAGTGTAAAGGAAATGTTTCAAGGTTTTCAAATATTTATAAAAATATAAATCTGATAATCATGTTGTGCATTTGAATTCATCCCCCTAATGCGGGCGTCACACGAGACGATCTATCGTGCGATGTATCGTCGGGGTCACGGTTTTCGTGACGCACATCCGGCATCGTTTGCGACGTCGTCTCGTGTGTCACCCACAAGCGACACAAAACGTTTGCAAATCGTTTATCTGTCACACGTCTCTCATTTTTAAAAAATCGTTTATTTTTCTTTGCGCCGGTTGTTCATCGTACCCGGGGTAGCACACAGGGAACGATGAACACAGGTTACCTGCGTCCCGCGGCTCCCGCCAGCTATGCGGAAGGAAGGAGGTGGGCGGGATGTTACGTCCCGCTCATCTCCGCCCCTACGCTTCTATTGGCCGTCCACTGTGTGACATCGCTGTGATGCCGAACGTCCGTCCCCCTTCAGGAAGAGGATGTTCGCCGCCCACAGCGAGGTCACTCAGTAGGTAAGTATGTGTGACGGTGGTTTAACGACTTTGTGCAACACGGGCAGTGATTTGTATGTATGTAAAGCGCTGTGGAATTAATAGCGCTATATAAATTAATAAAATTATTAATTATTATTATTATATCAGAATTATGGGCTGTAGACATTGATCACTTATAATTATAATGATTTATTATGGTTTTCCAATGGGTCCGTAAAAAATATAGTCTTTAACTTTGATAAGCTGTTAAGAAAAAAAAAGAAGTCAAGTTTGAAATCCTGTGGAGGCAAGGTTATACAGAGCTCATGAATAGGGAGGACTAGCTGACAGCATTTTTACTAGTCCTCTTATGATAATCTACTGCTGATAAAACAGAGATTTTATCAAAACTACCCTAAGCCTCTGTGACAGACAGTCCTGTGGTGTCCGGCTATAGAAGGTCACAGTGTTTGGCTGCGCAAATTGCTCCCTGACCTTCTATTATTCCACTTTGGTGTATTTTGTATCCTATGTATCTCATCTGCTTGGTTTTCATCCCGTTCCCTTTATGACCCCTCAAAGTTCCTCTCTCTTTCAGCTGTTTATCATCAGCACTTCCCTTGGTATCTTTATATACACTCATGCATGTGGAGGAACTTTGTTGTTGGTACAGTTTCTCTCCCTGAGTCATCTGTAGATAAGTTTTTTGTTTGCTTCCTCTATTTGTTATCCTTTTGTCTTCTTTACAGCTTAGTGGGGTTGACTAAGCGCTCATCCCATCCACTCCCTATCTAGGGCCTACTTTAGGGTCAGCCAGGGTCTGTGCATAGGTATGGGACCTATCTAGGGCAGCTTAGTGGGGTTGACCAAGCGCTCATCCCATCCACTCCCTATCTAGGGCCTACTTTAGGGTCAGCCAGGGTCTGTGCATAGGTATGGAACCTATCTAGGGCAGCTTAGTGGGGTTGACTAAGCGCTCATCCTATCTAATGCCTATTTCATGGTCAGCCAGGATCAGGTATCTGGCTCGGCGAATAGGTGCGGAACCTATCTAGGGCAGTAGGGAAGCCAGGGCTCAGTGGTAGGCTTGGTCTGGGGTCACCATCTCCCCCTTTCCTTTTGCCATTCGCTTGGTACTTCCTAATACCTAGCATGACAGCCTCCTAGTAAGTGATAATAAATTTAAACATAAAAATTTAATAAATCTGTTCCTCTACATTATGATGCTTTCAGGTCTGTTTGTCTGCCATCAACTGATATCAGAACACTCTTTTAGTATGTAGGAGTACAGATGATGGCAGTGATAGGGGCAGTGCCTCTGTCCTCTTCTGAGTTTGCTGCTTATCAAAGCAATTTCGTGAAGCAGCTTCCTTCCATAGTTAGAGACACACAGGTGCTGAACTGCCCCATCACTGCCATCATCTGTACTCCAAATGAGTACATTGTGACATCAATGCTGTTAAAGACAGGAAAATAGACTGGATTCCCTATGAAAAGAATCACTAATAATGTGATATACAAAGTTTCACAAAGTTTCCACATGGGACACTAAAAAAAAAAACAAAACTTGAGTTCATCCTTAGCTTTACCTGTTTCTGTAGTAGAAAATATAATAGTTTCGAATTCCAGCGTATAACTATAGGCGACTGACTTCAGCTGGAAGCAACATGCTGGAATATCGCACATAACCACAGGTAGTGGTTGCCCATATGTTCAGTCCTAGTAATTAGCGTTAATTAAAAGTCTCAGAGTACGTGGTTTCCTTTCTGAAGCCAATTATATCAGTTAACGCATTTCGCAATCTATCCTCCAGAGCTGATCTATCACATGAAAGACACAGGAACCATTATTGTTTCTAAAATTACTTATGGATAAAAAAAAAACCTTGTTAGTTTATAGCATAATAATATATCCTAATGTGACACCTTTTCCAGTAATGTTGCAAGGATTACACCATCAAGGAGGAAACAAAGTAAATGTTTGTAATTGGGTTGAGAGCCCACCCATCAGTTAGCATCAGTGATAAGCGAGGACTAAAATGCTCGGGCGCTCGTTACTCAAATCAAGGAGGACGGACACTTTGAAGGGCTCTACTCAAGTAAAAAGAATAATGGAAGTTAATGGGAAACTCGAGTATTTTTCCTGCAGACCCTCCCAGTAGGATAAAGGGGAGGGCAGGAAAATCATGGCTATGTGGACAATGCAAGAACTGTCAAAAATTAGAAGGTACTCCGAACATCCTTTATTAGACATAAAGTAGGACCTCATATACATTCTGTTAGCATGGTAATGGAACTACTACACTCATAAAGACTGTACACTAAGTACAAGGGCTGCAAAAAATTAAAAGGATGGACTGCAATATTCCCTGGAAGACACATAGTGGATGGCCATAGAATACATTTTGGGACAAGTTAAAAACAGTGGGGCTCCAACATTGGTAACACTTAGGTTTTACCACTGTTGGAGTCCAACTGTTTTAAAATTGTCCCAAAATGCAAGGCATAAGGACAAATTTAAAGGAGGGATTGTAATAGATCCTGGAATACACATAATGGAGGGCCTCTAAAAAATTGTTATTCCCATTACTAAGACTAGAAGTGCTACACTAGTCTATGCACTATATATGCAAGGGCTGCCAAAAATTAGAAGGAAGTATTTCTATAGACTCTGGGAGACACACAGAGGAAGGTGTACGACATTTTTTATTCCCATTATTAAAAATGAGATTCCTACACTTTTATGGGCTATGCACTATATGCAAGGGCTGCCAATCATAAAAAGGAAGACTCCGATACACCCTGGAAGACACCTAGAGGAGCGCCTCAGAATTTTTTTTTTTACCATTTGGAAGGAGTGGGTCTTTTAGACTGCTAAACCACATGCACCAAGTGCAAGGGCTCAAAAACATTTACTCCTGGGGGGAATATTTACAGTTGAAACCATAAGTTTACATACACTATCCAAAAAGACCCATCTGCAGGTTTTTCCCTACGCTCTCTATACAGACACATTTGCAGGTTTTTCCTCCATTCTCTATACAGACATATCTGCAGGTTTTTCCCCTCCGCTCTCTATATAGACACATCTGCAGGTTTTTTCCCCTCCGCTCTCTATATAGACATATCTGCAGATTTTTTCCTCCACTCTCTATAAAGACACATTTGCAGGTTTTTTCCTCTACTCTCTATATAGACACATCTGTAGGTTTTTCTCTCCGCTCACTATATAGACAAATCTGCAGGTTTTTCCCTCCGCTCTCTATAAAAACACATCTGCAAGTTTTTCTCTCCACTCTCTATACAGACACATCTGCAGGTTTTTCTCTCCGCTCTCTATAAAGACACATCTGCAGGTTTTTCTCTCTGCTCTCTATAAAGACACATCTGCAGGTTTTTCTCACTATCTGACATGAAATCAGAATAAACCTTTCCCGTTTTCGGTCAGTTAGGAACCAAAATTATTTATATTTGCCAAATTCCAGAATAAAGAGAGAGAGAGAGAATGTTTTCAGGCATTTTTACTCCTTTCTGCACAGTGAAGTTTCCTCCATGTCATTAGTATTTGTTACCATTACCCTTACACTGTATGACTTGGGTGAAATGTTTTAGATCCTTCCACAGCTTCTCACAATAGTTGGTAGAAATTTGGGCCCATTTCTCCTGACAGAACTGCTGTAGCATAGCCATGTTACTTTGACTATCATTAATCCGGTAATGGGGGCTCTGAGTGTCACTACTGTGAGTGTGAAGAGCTGGATTTAGCTTTCGACTGTCTTTCATAGCTTAATGTGGCTCTCAGAAAGGTTGGGCCTCTGTTATGGAAGGCAATATACCCTGCCTATATACCTCTAATCCAAAGCTATCCCTCCTCCAGCAGCTATCCCTACACTAATTGCAGCTAATGGCGGTATTAATAGAGAATAGAATATGTTTGAATTAGTCCTGAAAATAACTTTTGGGTTAATGTAGCAGCAGCAAGGAATTTAAGGTAATAACCCCTTCCTAGATGCCAACTTTCCCTACAGTAATTGCAGCTAAGATCTGTCTAAGTAGCAGCAGCATGCGCCCTAAGGATAGAATCCATGCCTACAAGCCTCTAATACACTATCCCTTCTCCCGCAGCTTGCCTTACACTAAATGTAGCTAAGAGTTGTATTATTAGAGAATACAATATATTATTAGGTATCAGCAACATGGTCTGTAAGGCTAGAATCCCTGTCTACATGCCTCTATTACACTACTCCTTCTCTAGCAGCTTTCCCTACACTACAAGCAAAAAAAGAGAGGTATTATTATAGAACAGAATAGATTTTTTTTTGTTTGCAGCAGCAAGGACTGTAAGTCTAAAATCCATACCTACAAGCGTTTAATAGACTATCCCTTCTCCAGCACTAAATAAAAATAAGAGCAGTATTCTAAGTCATATGGCATGGCTTGTTAAAGGGTCATTATTGACTTTTAGGATTGCTACTAATAGATAGCATTAGAGTTCACGCCATTTGTATTTTGCAATTGTGGCGCCCCTGACCTGGTCAGGCACCACTGAGTACTGCACCCATGCTGGGGACAGTACAACACAGGTAATCCAGAAGGCTGACTGGGGTGTGGAACACAGGCGCATAGTGATCAGGTCTCACACATGTACCCATGAGAGGACCCCTGGGGATCCCAGGAGGGGGAAAAGCCTTCACCTTCACTGGAATAGTGGAGGGGGCCAAAAGCCTCCATCTCCTCTCAAGGGGTGTGGTAAGAGAGTCTGGTTGCTAGGTGGCGTAGGCAGGCACAAAAAGGGAAAAGAGAAGGAGGAGTACACAGTCTAGAGTCTGCAGCAGAGTGTGGAGGAGTGAGGAGCAGGAAAGTGAAGCTCAGACAGGAGCAGCAGTGAAGGTCCCAGATGTGAGCCGGTTCAGTGCAGAGTCCAGGGAGCTCGAGTGAGGAGCAGATCCCGTGGGCTGCTGTAGTCTGACAGCGTCCGCGCAGTGGCTACCGACGGGGGAGAACGGTCAACTAGGAGTGCTACCCGAAATCCATCTTCAGCTAGAGAGAGAGCAACGGAGTGGGAAGTAAGGAGACTGCTAGAGAGTACCAGGCCCAAACGGGCGGCAGATCCCGAAGCGGAGATAGATCCAGCTTTCTTTTGCTAAACCTGCCGGTGTGGGGCTCTCAAAGCCCACGCCACAACACCACAAAAGCCACAGCCACGTAGCCACAGTTAGGGCCCATAGGTCACAGGAGGCAAGCAGCTGGAGTGGCCTGGTCCAGGCGACAAGCAAACGGCAAACGAAGGGGAGAGAGGCTGCAGCATCTTCCCTGGGTGACCCCCATAGGGACTCAAAGTCGGGGTTACCCCAAACCACCAAGGGCTAAGGAAGGCGAGTTAGTAGTCACCCTCACAAGTCAGCCTGAAGGACACCTGGTTCCCACTTGGTTCATCCCAGCTACGCCCGGGTCACTCACCCTGCCATCAACTGTGAGTAAAAACCCTGAAAGACATCCTGCCTGTGTTGAGTCATTCTGCGCCTTGTAGTTCTACGCATCTACACAGGGCCCTGGGGCTTGCCTCACTCTCAGGAGGCTACTACAACTGGCTGCACCCACCATCAGCCCCAGGCATCCCTTAACCCGCAGTGGCGGTCCCCACTGACCGCAAATCTGAGAGTGGCGTCACGACAAACTACAAAGAAGGTTTCCTACCTGTGACCAGACAGATCCATCTACGTGGAGTCCCTGAAGGTAATGCACCGACACAGCGTCCCCGGGGCTTCACACAATCTACATGACAAATGGCGCTCCCTCCCTTCCGAGCTCTTCCGTGCGCCCACATCGTAGTTTTACACCATAAATGGGGTATCTGCTAGCTCAGGAGAAATTGTGCAACACATTTTATGGTGAATTTTCTCCTGTTACTCTTTAAAAATGCAAAATTTGGAGCTATAGTAACATTTTTGTGGGAAAAAGTAAAATTTTATTTTTTTTTCCTTTCACATTGCATTAGTTTCTGTAGAGCACCTAAAGGGTTAATAAACTTCTTGGATGTGGTTTTGAGCAGTTTGAGGTGTGCAGTTTTTTAGAGGGGTGTCACTCTCTCATTCTGGGAGGTGCTGGGTGTGAGGCAAATCCTGGGATATGAAGAGGAATTATGACTGGAAGTCATAATCGCTCTCATCACTCCATGGCCGTGCCCCCTCCCTTCTTGTTCTCAGAAGTCCAGCATCTGTGAAGGTGTCACATCCCAGCCATCTCCTGTGATATGGAGATTAGGTGATGTGGGAACAATGGACACAGGATGACTCCCTGCCGTGACCCTGTAGTAGGGGCTGCTATCTAATTAGCAAGGCTATGGAAGTATCCAGACAGAACGACTCCAGTAAAAAATGGTTCATATCTCGCAAGCCATATTTCCGATAAATATGGCAACCATAAAAATGGTGTCTCCGCATGCGGACGATGCTGGCACACCCTTTTTATGGGAGCAGGAGCTTGGGAAATACCCCAGGCGTGATATCAGCCAATGGGGAACTAGTAGACAAGTCATGAGTCCTCTCGTTCTGTAGCTAAATTCATAGCTGTCACAATGAGAGCGTCGGCGTCCGCCTACGACGCTCCCAGGCCAAGTTATGGCCATATTCCATGTTGTGGATTTTGTCCATAACTCCAGCCAGGGGTGGAGCAGTGCTCCCTCTGAGGTCACTAAGGTAGGAGGGGACCCGGATTTGCCCAGGTTGATAACCCTACTTCGGCCATTTTCCAGTGTTCTTTCGCTGGGGGTCACGTGTAGGAAACATCTGTGGGAAGGATCCTAGAAACCTGGCCTACAGCGCCCCCCTGTGGCCAGACGCACAAGGTAACTGCTGGAACTGTGTATGCCTGTTTGTAACCCATGCTTTGCTTGTAACTGTACCCTGACATATGTATATTCTGTAGATTCCCTATTGTATATATTGTATTTTCTAGTGTGCGTTAGGCTGATTAAATTATATAATTAATCTTGGGCTGTTCTGTTATCTCGATCTTGAATCCCACGTCTGTGTGTTCGGCTAATAGTTACCGTGAAGCGGTTGGTGGCAGCGAGTTGTGCCAAGGATTATTGTGGGGAGGCCAGTGAGATTCGGGGAGGTTTTATATATTCCGCCCGCGGAGGTCGGGGGAATATATACCCTACTCTCACCGGGGACCCTTCAATAATCGGCATAAGTAGTATAGCGGCCTCCTTGCTTATTGTCGGGCAATTCCATAATTGGCCTGACTATAAGAGGGGCGCTAGAGAGCGCGTCACGTGCTCTGTCTGTCGGTCGGGAGGTATAAAGGAGGGGTGACCCCCCACTTGTTACCCCCCGATTGTGACGTACTGGTAGCCAGCGCGGGGGATTTCTGAGTGACCCCCCCGGTGGTTCGTGACATATTGGTGGCAAGCGGTGGGATCGAGATAATAGTGTGTGTGAGTGTGAGACCCATACTCCCAGACACTAAAGACTGCCTGCAGCAGCTGTGGCTGCTGGGGTCTTCAGACCAGCTCAACACTAGAGTGTCAGAGTGCAGATACTGTAAGGTGTGTGGAGGCATCAGGTGTCAGTTCTGTGTCAGTGACCAAAGTCTGCAACAATGGCTGAGAGCACCAGGAGCAAAGCCAAAGGAATGGCCGATGCTCAGGCCAGAGATGATGAGGAGGTTGTCCACGAGCCCTCCAGGAGCTCGACGCCAGAAAACCGTTCTGCAGAGGACAGCGCACAACCTGGCAATTATGGACAAGATGAGGAGCAGCTCACCCAAGGGTCCTCAACGAGCCAGATGCCAGCCCTCCGCTCTGCAATGGACAGTGAAGCACCAGGCTCCGCAGCGGGCCGCAGATCACCACGTGCCATTCCACCGAGCCTGGGAGGCTCGGATAGCCTTCTTCAAATGGCTATGGCCCTTCTCCAGGCTGGAGACCGGGATACCTACGAGATACTCATGGCCGAGCGTGAGCGACAGGCAGCGCGTGACGCTGAGGCTGCGGAGCGGCAAGCAGTGCGTGAGGCTGCGGAGCGGCAAGCAGCACGTGAAGAGCGCCAGGCAGAGCGTGACTACCAGCTGCAGCTAGCTCAGCTCCGGCCCTCATCAGCCACACGTGACCTTCAAGACACCAAACTTCCAAAGGTCCGTGTTGAGGACTTCCCAGTGCTGGAGAAGGATGGAGACTTGGACTCTTTCTTGACTGCTTTTGAACGGACTTGCCTGCAGCACCATCTGGACAAGGACCAGTGGGCCAAATACCAGACCCCCCGTTTAAGGGGTAAGGCCCTGGATATCCTTGGGGACTTGCCTGCTGAGGCAGATCAGGGCTACGACACCATCAAGCGGGCCCTGATCCAACAGTACAACCTCACTCCAGAGTCCTACCGCAAGAAGTTCCGGAGCCTACAGAAGGGACCAAAGGACTCCTGGGCTGACCACCGGCGGGCACTTGCCCGAGCTGCCGACCACTGGACCCAAGGCCTGCAGCTTTCCACCGGACCGGAGATCCCGGACTTGTTCATCACGGAGCAACTCTTGTGGAACTGCCCTGAGGATCTCCGCCAGTTCATCCGAGACCAGAAGCCAAAGGGGTCCACGGCTACAGCTGCCCTGGCCGATGACTACACCAACAATCGGGCTCCTGAGGCCAGGAGAGCAGCCACCAGCAGCACCTGGAGAGGGGGTAAGATGAACTCTGCGACTGCCCCACCTGCCCCTAGACTGCAGGGGGTGTCCCCCTCAACTCCCCTCTCCAGGCCCGTGGCAGAACCAAGACGGTGCCACCAGTGCAACCTACCTGGACACTTCAAGGCCATGTGCCCTCAGCGTCCCAAGGCCCCGGCTCCGTCCCCGTCCCAAGGGCCGCCCAAGGTGTATTGTGTGGGTGGGGGTGGTGGTAGGTCCCTGGACAGCTTCCAACCTGTCACCGTCGGCCGGTCTGTGACCATGGGACTGCGAGACAGCGCCTCGGAGGTGACTCTGGTGCGGCCTGAGATGGTGTCCCCCCAAGACTTGATCCCTGGAAAAACCCTCGCTGTCTCCGGGATTGGAGGCATTGACCCGGCGCTGCCTGTTGCTGACATTTATGTGGACTGGGGCGCAGGGCGAGGGGTGAGGGAGGTGGGGGTAACTGATCGGATCCCCGCAAACGTGCTACTTGGGACAGATTTGGGGCAGATAACCTCCCAGTTTGGGCCCCAACCAAGGGCTGAACCTTCAGCCAGTACTGACATGCCTCCGGACAATGTTAATGTGTTATCTATGAATGATGTAAGGGAGGAGGGAGTGAACTCTGATATTTCTGCTTGCATAGACACCATAGACACACACACAGCTGCAGCTGTGACAGGGGAGGGGGTCAGAGAAAGGTGTGACAATGCCTCTACAAGTAATCAGCCTGTGAGCTGGGATCTGTTGCCCTCTGCAGGGATAAGCAGAGAGCAGGGTGCTGCAGGGGGAGGACCAGTGTGTGGGGTGGGGGCTACCACAGCAAATGTGGGGTCCCCAGAGATTTCACAGCGGGGTTCTGTTGCTGCAGGAGGGGAACAGGCAGGTGAGATTGGGGCCGGTCCAGGAGCGGAAGTGCTCCCAGGTAAGATCTCGGTGCATGGTTCCCCCACAACCGGGGTGTCAGGAAGCCAGGTAGGTCTGCCTGAACCGGCGACTTGGTCAGGAACGGAGGAGGAGCAGGCACGACCCACGGTCGCAGCGGCTGTGGCCGCTGTCACCCGCAGTGGGAGTGCTGGAAGCCAAGGGGCCTCCCAGAGGTCCGATAGCTCTTCCCCTTCTGACCCAGTGGCAGCCGAGTCAGGTGGAGGCCAGGACACAGGTCCCGGGGTTCTGACCGAAGATGTGACAGTCTCGTCGATTCTGGCCACATCTAGTCAGGGGTTTCAGGCAGCGTTAGAAGCTGACGACAGCCTGAAAGCTCTTAAGGAGCAGGCGGCACAGCCTCCCTCGGACTCGGACCTGGAGCGAGTGGTCTGGGACCAAGGACGGCTGTACCGGGCCTCGGTCCAGCAGGGTTCACCGGAGGCGTGGCCCAGGGACCGACAGTTGGTGGTACCCTATCCGTTCCGGACGGAGTTGTTGCGGATCGCACATGAGATTCCGATGGCCGGACACCTAGGGATCGCTAAGACCAAGGCCAGGTTAAACCAGCATTTCTACTGGCCAAAAATGGGGGCCGATGTGGCTGCCTACTGCCGTTCGTGTGAAACCTGTCAGAGAGTGGGGAAGGCGGGGCCACACCCCAAAGCCCCACTGGTATCTCTGCCCATCATCGATGAGCCTTTCAGGAGGGTGGCTGTGGATCTGGTCGGCCCGCTGGCCATCCCCAGCAGCTCCGGGAAACGCTTCATACTGACGGTAGTGGACTATGCCACCCGGTACCCAGCAGCAGTGGCCTTGTCGTCCATTCGGGCTGACAAGGTGGCCACCGCATTGCTGGAGATTTTCTCCCGAGTGGGTTTTCCCCAGGAAATGCTCACTGACCGGGGAACCCAATTCATGTCCCAGCTGATGGAGGCCCTCTGTAAGCAAGTCCAGGTGCGACATCTGGTGGCCAGCCCGTACCATCCACAGACTAATGGCCTGTGCGAGCGGTTCAATGGCACCTTAAAGCAGATGCTTAAGATGTTGGTCGACTCCCACGGGCGTGACTGGGAGCGGTATCTCCCACACCTGTTATTTGCTTACCGGGAGGTTCCACAGGCCTCAACAGGATTCTCACCGTTTGAGCTCCTGTACGGGCGACGTGTGCGGGGCCCCCTGGCTCTGGTGAAAGAGGCTTGGGAAGGGGATTTGGCCACCCCTGGAGTGTCGGTTATCGAGTATGTCATGCGCTTCCGGGACAAAATGCAGGCCTTGACGCAACTGGTACACGACAATATGGCTCAAGCCCAGGCCGATCAGAAGCGTTGGTACGACCAGAACGCTTGTGAGAGGACCTACCAAGTGGGTCAAAAGGTGTGGGTACTGGTCCCCGTACCACAGGACAAGCTTCAGGCAGCCTGGGAAGGCCCATACCTCGTGTACCAGCAGCTCAACCCTGTGACGTACCTGGTCACCCTGGACCCTGCCCGTGGAAGGCGGAAGCCCTTCCATGTGAACATGATGAAGGCACATCATGAGCGGGAGGCATGTGCGCTCCCCGTGTGCAACCTGCCCGAGGAGGGAGAAGCGGAGACCCTCTTGGATATGCTAGCCCAGGTTAGGGCAGGCGGATCCATTGAGGATGTGGAGGTTGGCCACCAGCTCTTGGAGGACCAACGGTCCCAGCTGTGGGCCACCCTACACCCCTTCCGGGGGTTGTTTACCAACCAGCCCGGAAGGACTGACTTGGCTGTCCATCACGTGGACACTGGGGATCATCCCCCGATCCGGCGTTCAGCATATCGGGTCTCCCTGGAGGTGCAGCAACACATGCGCCAGGAGATTGACGAGATGCTGAAGCTGGGGGTGATCCAGGCATCCAACAGCGCTTGGGCCTCGCCTGTAGTCCTCGTCCCTAAGAAGGACAGAACCACTCGGTTCTGCGTGGACTACAGGGGGCTCAATGCTGTCACGGTCGCCGATGCGTACCCAATGCCACGCATCGATGACCTGCTCGATCAGTTGGCCGGGGCTCAGTACCTGACCATCATGGACCTGAGCCGGGGATATTGGCAGATCCCCCTGACTCGCAAGGCCAGGGAACGCTCTGCCTTTATTACCCCATTTGGACTGTACGAGTCCACGGTGATGCCATTCGGGATGAGGAATGCCCCTGCCACCTTCCAGCGGATGGTCAACACCCTGCTCAAGGGACTTGAAGGGTACGCGGCCGCGTACCTGGATGACATTGCTGTCTTCAGTCCCACCTGGGAGGACCACCTAGAGCATCTAGCACAGGTGCTCAGGCGGATCCACCGGGCAGGTTTGACCATCAAGCCGGGAAAGTGTCAGCTGGCCATGAGCGAGGTCCAGTACCTCGGTCACCGGGTAGGTGGGAGAACACTGAAGCCCGAGCCTGAGAAAGTGGAGGCCATCGCATCCTGGCCCACCCCCAGGACCAAGAAGCAGGTGATGTCCTTCTTGGGGACCGCTGGGTACTATAGGAGGTTTGTTCCATGCTATAGTAGCCTGGCAAAGCCCTTGACGGACCTCACCAAGAAGAAGCTGCCCTCTGCAGTCGATTGGACAATGGACTGCGAGACAGCCTTCCGGGCCCTAAAGGACGCCCTGTCCAGCCCGCCCGTGCTACAGGCAGCCGACTTCACGCGGCCGTTTGTAGTACAGACCGACGCCAGTGACTTCGGCCTCGGTGCGGTGCTCAGCCAGGTGGACTCTGCGAGCCAAGAGCACCCAGTCTTGCACCTGAGCAGGAAGCTGTTACCAAGGGAAGTGGCCTATTCCACGATGGAGAAGGAGTGCCTGGCCATAGTGTGGGCCCTGCAGCGTCTGCAACCCTATCTATACGGGCGCCACTTCATCGTGGAGACGGACCACAATCCCCTCAGCTGGTTGCACACCGTCTCTGGGACGAATGGGCGATTGTTGCGATGGAGCCTTGCGCTCCAGCAATACAACTTCACCATTCGCCACAAAAGGGGCCGTGACCACGGTAACGCAGACGGGCTGTCCCGACAAGGAGAGGTCGCGGACGGGCGCACGGGGGAACACCGGAGTGTGCTGCCCCCTAGCGCCCTCAAAAGGGGGGAGGTGTGAGGCAAATCCTGGGATATGAAGAGGAATTATGACTGGAAGTCATAATCGCTCTCATCACTCCATGGCCGTGCCCCCTCCCTTCTTGTTCTCAGATGTCCAGCATCTGTGAAGGTGTCACATCCCAGCCATCTCCTGTGATGTGGAGATTAGGTGATGTGGGAACAATGGACACAGGATGACTCCCTGCCGTGACCCTGTAGTAGGGGCTGCTATCTAATTAGCAAGGCTATGGAAGTATCCAGACAGAACGACTCCAGTAAAAAATGGTTCATATCTCGCAAGCCATATTTCCGATAAATATGGCAACCATAAAAATGGTGTCTCCGCATGCGGACGATGCTGGCACACCCTTTTTATGGGAGCAGGACCTGGGGAAATACCCCAGGCGTGATATCAGCCAATGGGGAACTAGTAGACAAGTCATGAGTCCTCTCGTTCTGTAGCTAAATTCATAGCTGTCACAATGAGAGCGTCGGCGTCCGCCTACGACGCTCCCAGGCCAAGTTATGGCCATATTCCATGTTGTGGATTTTGTCCATAACTCCAGCCAGGGGTGGAGCAGTGCTCCCTCTGAGGTCACTAAGGTAGGAGGGGACCCGGATTTGCCCAGGTTGATAACCCTACTTCGGCCATTTTCCAGTGTTCTTTCGCTGGGGGTCACGTGTAGGAAACATCTGTGGGAAGGATCCTAGAAACCTGGCCTACAGCGCCCCCCTGTGGCCAGACGCACAAGGTAACTGCTGGAACTGTGTATGCCTGTTTGTAACCCATGCTTTGCTTGTAACTGTACCCTGACATATGTATATTCTGTAGATTCCCTATTGTATATATTGTATTTTCTAGTGTGCGTTAGGCTGATTAAATTATATAATTAATCTTGGGCTGTTCTGTTATCTCGATCTTGAATCCCACGTCTGTGTGTTCGGCTAATAGTTACCGTGAAGCGGTTGGTGGCAGCGAGTTGTGCCAAGGATTATTGTGGGGAGGCCAGTGAGATTCGGGGAGGTTTTATATATTCCGCCCGCGGAGGTCGGGGGAATATATACCCTACTCTCACCGGGGACCCTTCAATAATCGGCATAAGTAGTATAGCGGCCTCCTTGCTTATTGTCGGGCAATTCCATAATTGGCCTGACTATAAGAGGGGCGCTAGAGAGCGCGTCACGTGCTCTGTCTGTCGGTCGGGAGGTATAAAGGAGGGGTGACCCCCCACTTGTTACCCCCCGATTGTGACGTACTGGTAGCCAGCGCGGGGGATTTCTGAGTGACCCCCCCGGTGGTTCGTGACATATTTTTGTAGGTGTTCCCAGTTTCCTGTAATTGCCCAGCTTTTTAACGGAGCAGTTTATTCCAGAACATTGCCAGTCTTAGCATTTTGCTCAGTGGTGCTAGTTGTCCTTTAGTATCTGTGCTCTGAAAATTGATATTTTGCTGCCTTACCTTTGACTTTGTTTGACTATGCTTTTGCCTTGTCAGTCTTTTCTAATCCACTACCCTTTAGGTATTCTTGCTCCGGACCATTAACTGACCTCTTCCAATCCCCTTAATCTTGACATGTTTTCCTGGCACCTGACCCCAGAAGGTTTGACTATCCTGCCTCATGAGTTGTCTATGTAGTGACAACCATCACAATAGGAGATGTTTATGTTGTAATGCTGCATTTTTCATTGTTTAAACATAAAACTTTTCATTTACACTAAACAGCTAACGTTGGGTTCCATCCATCTACAAAACATTGTCTCAATAGCCTATTGGCTTGTCTAGGGGATCTTGCAATGCACTTGAGGAAGAACAGTGGCTTTTTCCTTGCAATCCTGAAATGGTCTCCATTGTTGTTCAATGTCCTCCTGATGTGAACCCATGAACATTAAATAACATGGGAGAGGCCTTTAGTTGCTTAGCATTTACCTTAAGTTCCTTTGTGACCTCTTGGACTGTATTTTGGTATGTATATTTGTGACGCCCCAGGGCTATGGGGTACTCGGTCCAGGGCCGTATATGTACGAGGATGGGGTGTCACACTTGTGTAACGGCCGATAACTGGTTCCGTGACCCTGGCGGTCGCTTTTTAAGAGGGATTTATATACAGGGGAGATTAAAGAGTTTATATCGTGACACCACTTGCAGGTTGCGATTATGGTGATGGAACCGCCACTGCACAGTCTCTTACTACTGGGGCTGATGGTAATAGCAGCCTGGGTGGTAGGCCCTTCGCAAGTGGGGCCGGGCCCCCGGGAGTGGATGGTGGGATACGGTGTAGAAAGAAGGGAGACCACACGATGGGGATGCAGTGCAACTGTTGTTTTCTCACAGCTTTGTGGATGCTGCTGCGCTGAGAATGGCTGGTTCAGACCCCTGGTCCCTTTTGTTCCAGTGCTGGTTTGGTAACCCATTGGCCTCTTTCCCCAGCACCTCTCACTGGTTGTTGGAACCCCATAGCTTGGAGCATCTGGGGGTCCCTTACTGTCTGTCCGCAGTCTCTCATCCGTATGGCAGGCAGTGTGAACCCTGTAGGGTCGGTGTTCTGGTCCGGTCCCTGGGTCTACCTTTACTGCTGGTGCCCCCGGATTCTTGGGTCAGTGAGGCCCTTGAAGGTCCCCTCACTGTGCAGGTATTTGTCAGATTGCCTGAAGCTGTCGCCTGACATAGGGCCCTGTGCCCCGTCGGTGCTCTGGTTACGGGGGTACCTGGCTGTACCCTCACAAGTAACCACTCTCCTGCGCCACCTAGGTCACTGCTATATGACCCCGTCTGGAGACACGTCCATCCCATTCGACTGTCACTACCAGACTCCACTGTCTTTCTCTTTGTCCCCTCCCACCTGGTCGTTGGCTAGTGGACTGGACTGGCTCCACCTCTGGGTGGCCATCCATTGGGTCCCTGACTAGTCACCTTGGTTGGGAGAGGGAACTGGGGATGTTTATGTGTTTTGTTGTCTTCCTGGTCCCTGAGGGTAGGCCCTGCATCTTGTCAGGATGCAGTACCTAATAGTGCCCTGATGGGTTCAAGGCCGGTACATTTTCCTGTACGTTGAGGGGCAGTATTATAGTAGAGTGAAGATACTTTTCCAGTTTTTCAAGTTTTCAATTAAAAAAATGTGTCTGTTAAATTAGGTGAATGTGGAAGCCTGGTAGCTTCCAGGGACAGGTTTTCATAATCAGGTCTTCCATGGAAAGGCTTTACTCAAACCACTCTACTAGCCAGATCACAGAGGAACCCTGGCCTTCACCCTTCAGCCACCATACAGGGATCTGCAATTACTCAAAGCCTCAAAGAATAGCTGCTGGCTGGTAGAGCGGGTTGGCAGAAACAAGGAAAATAAAGCCGAGTCATTACCAGAGAGGAATATAATAGGACAAAATCAGAATATAAGGTTGAGAAAAGAAGTAATAAAATTCAAAACCAGGACGACCAATTCAGAGTCAGAATCTTAAGGGAATCGGAATGTCAATCAGTCCTTGGAATCAAGAATGAATGCTAAAAATGTGATCAATTCAAGATAAAGTCATTTACCCCCATTCCTGACAATCAATTTTTTTTGTGCATGTGATTTAAAGAACTGTAAAACAAAAATTCTCATTAGGATGTCCAAAAACTTTTTGAACCTTTTTTTTGGGATCCACAAAGTCTAATATTTATTCAATTGCATGCTCTCTTTTTTAATTTTTTGCTGAGGTCAAGCGATAGCGGTACGAAAAGAAAGGTAAAAAGAAAAGATAGAAAAAGATAGAAAGAAAGAAAGGTAGAAAAGAAATGTGTCTGTTTTCCATTTTTCATATTCACCTATTGTCTCCACATAGAGCTGCATTTCACTATTTAAGTCCTTTATTTTCCCCTGAATTCCCCTGTAACTGGGGTCGCGCTACAAGGCCGAACATACCATGGGTGCAACCTGTGCAGTCGGACAGGGGCACAAGAGGTAAGAGGGCTCATTTGTACTTCCAAAACAGGTGCAATTTTGCATTTTTATGAGCTCTTGGGCTGCAAAGAGCCCATATATTTTTCTTCTGTGTCTCCCAGTGGGCTGCTATATTAGTCACCTAGGACCCAGAAGCTCGTGATCCCTCCTTAGACACAGTGATAATATGAGCTTTGGGTGTGAAGGACACCTGGATGCATCTCTAAGTCCCCAGTTGGTGCTGGGAAATAAATAATTTTAAAAAAATGATGTGATGTTGCCCCTATTTTTCATAATCAGTCAAGGTAAAGCAGACAACTTGGGGCTGGTATTATCAGGCTGGGAAGCCCGATGGTTATTTGGCCCTTCACGGCCTAAAAATACCAGCCCCCAGCTGCTCCATAATTGGTGCATCCAATAGATGAAGGCTGGTCAAGAAGACTCAAGAGCAGACAAGCCAAGCTTGGAGTCAGGAGTGACAACAGATATGTCATGGGTCAGTAACAGGAAAAGCACAGTTGTTGTCTGACAAAGCTGAGCTTACTTAACACAAGATCCACTATTCACAATAGGTGACATCACAGCTCACCTCCTCCTCCTGTACAATGACTGAAAATACCGCTATATACAGTAGTTTACACAGGATCTACCATTCACAATAGGTGGCATCACAGCTCACCTTCTCCTCCTGTACAATGACTGATAACACCACTTAATACAGCAGATAACACAGGATCCACCATTCACAATAGGTGATATCACAGCTCACCTCCTCCTCCTCCTGTACAATGACTGATAACACCACTATATACAGTAGATAACACAGGATCTACTATTCACAATAGGAGATGTCACAGCTCACTTCCCCCTCTTGTACAAGGACTAATAATACCTCTATATACAGTAGATAACATATGATCTACCATTCACAATAAGTGTAGTCACAGCTCACCTCCTCCTGTAAAATGACTGATAACCTCTCTATATACAGTAGATAACACAGGATCCACCATTTCCAATAGGTGATGTCACAGCTCACCTCCTCCTCCTCCTGTACATTGACTGATACCTTTATATACAGTAGATATCATATGGTCTGCCATTCACAATAGGTGATATCACAGCTCACCTCCTCCTCCTCCTGTACAATGACTGATAACACCACTATATACAGTAGATAACACAGGATCTACTATTCACAATAGGAGATGTCACAGCTCACTTCCCCCTTTTCTACAAGGACTAATAATACCTCTATATACAGTAGATAACATATGATCTACCATTCACAATAGGTGTAGTCACAGCTCACCTCCTCCTCCTGTAAAATGACTGATAACCTCTCTATATATAGTAGATAACACAGGACCCACCATTTCCAATAGGTGATGTCACAGCTCACCTCCTCCTCCTCCTGTACATTGACTGATACCTTTATATACAGTAGCTAACATATGGTCTACCATTCACAATAGGTGATGTCACAGCTCACCTCCTCCTCCTCCTCCTGTACATTGACTGATACCTTTATATACAGTAGATAACATATGGTCCACCATTCACAATAGGTGATGTCACAGCTCACCTCCTCCTCCTCCTGTACATTGACTGATACCTTTATATACAGTAGATAACATATGGTCCACCATTCACAATAGGTGATGTCACAGCTCACCTCCTCTGTTTTCTGATGACTTTCTGTTTAACCCTTACATTGCGTAGGGTAAAATTCATGCGATGTAAATGAGATGCTCTAGTTATCATTTAATCTCCATGTCAGCACACTGCTGAACTAATCCTTATGTTGTAGCAGATGAGACTATTAACCCTCGCAATAACATGAACGAGCGCCACATTTTGGGCTTTCTTCTATATAAACCTGATGAGTCATTTTCAAGAGATTCTCAAGATTCTTTGTATTATACATTTTCATAATACTTTATAAAGAAAATAAATATCTTATATTCCTGGCAAACAGCAATTAAAAAAAGTCAAATCAGGTGACTCGAGGGTTTTGAAGAGATTTTCAGGTGACTCAATGCCCGGACATTGATAGGGCAAAGATCCACAAATGTTTTTTTGTTTTTTTTTCCTTTTTTTCCCAGGCGGTAGAAGCCTTAGCATCATTCTTCTTTCAAAAACTCAATTTGGTTTTCTAATTTTATGCTAAATTTACTTTTAAAGCAAAAAAAACCCCAAACAATTTACTTTACAGGTGTTATTTATATTATTTCTGTAAACTTTTTATATGGCATTCTAGAAAATAAATGTCTTTTAAAAAGGAACCCGTCAGAATATATTTTAACATATGGAAGCATGAATGTATAGGAGTTTTTTCCCCTGAGAAATCAAATGAGGAAGTCTTATGGAAGTCCGGCTGGTTCCTCGGGGGCGTGTCTTGGCCTACATAGCCACGCCCACATAATATTTACAGGCTTATTTGCATATGACTTCTACGTTTGATTTCTCATGAATTTCTCATCAGATCTGGACCATCATAGTCTGTATAAAATCCAAAGCAGGAAATGCAACTGCTATTTTGTGATGAATCTGGATAATGAGAGGACATCTTTACTCAGCAATAGAAATAATGAGAGAAAACCTAAAAACACTAAATAAACATTACAGAAAGAGGATGAGACAGGACAACAGTGAACAACAGTGTAGATTTAACCACAGATATAAATGTTGATGTCATTTTGACACTATGATGGTGCTGTTAGATATAAAGAGCTTATAAGTAGTTGAATACAATTCCAGAAAATCTCAGGTCCTTACACTCATCTTTTCATAGCAAGTAGAGACTTTGCAATGTGTTTAATTCGCTGCAAAAATAATTTTGTGGAAAAATTTGATTAAGCTAGCAAATTTTAAGGCATTTCTAAGATTTTACTCTTTAGTCGATAAGTTCCATAACCTACTCATTCCATTAAACTTGCAAATCAACAATGAAGTCACTGGATAAGGTCCTCAAATCGAGGAACATTTCACTAGTGACGAAGACACGGCTCGTACATAGTCTGGTCTCGTCTCGTACATTGTCTGGTCTCGTCTCGTACATAGTCTGGTCTCATCTCGTACATAGTCTGGTCTCGTCTCGTACATAGTCTGGTCTCGTCTCGTACATTATCTGGTCTTTTCTGTAGTCATATATGGATGTGAAACTTAACAATAAAGGAACAAGACAGAAGAAACACTAATGTTTTTTTAATGTTGTCCTGGAGAAGGATATTATGAATACCATGGATGGTACATAGAACAAACAAATCAATTTTGAAACAAAAATGTCACTTCAAGCAAGGATTACTGAGCGACGACTTTCCTACATTTGAAGAGAGCAATCACTCAAGAAGGACATCATGGTCAGAATGATGGAAGGAATAAGGCAAAGAGGAATGATAAAGAGAAGACCTCGCATCACCTCATGCAGGTGCTCAGGAGAAAAATTAGATAAAACTGTACGAGAACTCCGGCACACTAGCTATCACCCATGGAGACACAGAAAAACAAGAGAGCGTAGAATTGATGTAAAAAATCCTTTTCTTTTTATTTTGTGATGAAAAAAACGTGCAATAAGTGCTGTACAATAGTCCGCCAATGACAACGTTTCGGCCGGTTTGGCCTTCTTCAGGTCGGACAGGCTTAAGGATAACAGGACACAGAGTGGGTGAGTATGTGTAAGGCACTATTGCTTGACCAAATGCTGGATTACTGCGTTCATCGAGGTATGCGTAATATTCAGTTTCGAATTGCACTCAATACTCTTCTGTGTGTGGACACGTCTCTGACGTGGTCGGAAGTCTGAGATAGCCTGAGGGATGTGGTGATTCCTGGAATAATATGTGGAAGCCAAAGGAAAGGACCCACAATTGGTCAGAGAAATGGATGATGAGGTAGATAGGTGCTGGTCCAGGTAACTACCTGACTGAGACTTCCCTGGTTATAGTCTGGATAAAGGTCCCTGGGATATGGTAGTAGGAGTCCAGGTAGCATGTGCCTGCGTGGTTGTGGGGGTGAACCGCACGTCCTGTTGTCATTGGCGGACTATTGTACAGCACTTATTGCACATTTTTTTCATCACAAAATAAAAAGAAAAGGATTTTTTACATCAATTCAAAACTCTCTTGTTTTTCTGTGTCTCCATGGGTGATAGCTAATGTGCCGGAGTTCTCGTACAGTAAGGCAAAGAGGAAGACCAGCAACTTGATGGCTTGATATTATTGAGATTTCGGCAGAGAAGACCCTGGTGGACCTATCTAGGTGGAGAAAACCCTGGTGAACCTATCTAGGTGGATAATATCCTGGTGGACCTATCTAGGCAGAGAAGACCCTGGTGGGGATGGACCTAGCTAGGCAGAGAAGACTCTGGTGGACCTATCTAGACGGAGAAGACCCTGGTGGACCTATGTAGGCGGAGAAAACCCTGAACCCTGGTGGTCCTATCTAGGCGCATAAGCCCCTGGTGGACTTATCTAGGTGGAGAAGACCCTGGTGGACTTATCTAGGCAGAGAAGACCCTGGTGGAGGTGGACCTAGCTAGGCAGAGAAGACTCTGGTGGACCTGCCTAAATGGAGAAGACCCTGGTGGACCTATTTTGGCAGAGAAAACCCTGGTGGACCTATCTAGGCGAATAAGGCCCTGGTGGACTTATCTAGTTGGAAAAGACTCTGGTGGACCTATCTAGGCAGAGAAGACCCTGGTGGACCTATCTAGGCAGAGAAGACCATGTTGGTCCTATGTGGAAAAAACCCTGGTGGATAAGACCCTGGTGGAGGTGGACCTAGCTAGGCAGAGAAGACTCTGCTGGACCAATCTAGGTGGAGAAGACCCTGGTGGACTTATCTATGTGGATACAACTCTGGTGAACCTATCAAGGTTGCACAAGCTTGATCTTCTTACAGAGTGTTCATCATTTAATTTGCAATAGCTCGATATTGAGCTGAAGGCCATGAAATGTAAAAAAAAATGTATGAACAGGTTGTTGTAATTTACTTCATTACTTTGACTTGCATAATTATGAACCATCATGAAGTTCGTCTGACATACCTGAGATATCTCATCACTGGGAAATATGTGACTTTTTTCGTCCGCTTGGAACATCTGGGACATTTTATAGACAATACACAGTGGAAACATCACGGCACTATCATAAAATGACACCTTTGTCTCGGCAATGTCACTGATTAGCGCAAAGCTTTTCTAATGTCTATATAAAATGATGAAGGAAAATCGAGTTGACCTTCTTAAGAGTAAATAAGTTGATTTATGTTTTGTCGTCTCGATTAGCCCAAAGTGTCTAGACGATCCTGATTTATTCATTGCTGTAATTATTAACCTATAGACTCGGTGCCCATGACTTTAGAGAATTCCTCTATAAATGATATTACGGGCACTGTTCCATTATATGAACTCCCGCATTATGGGATAGATTTCTACTGAACTCGAAATGTTCATTTTGAAACAAAGCCATCAGGGGAAATGATATACATCAGGAACGGTCATGGTTGAAGTAGAACCATCTGTCCATAGATCCTAACCATTATTTTTCTCCTGACTAAATTGATATTTTTAGTGATATTATGTTCTGACATATGGTTGTCGTAATGATGTGTTATTTTCTCAGACTGATCATCTCGCCCATTTGTGTTAATATTCTGTATCCTTGGATGAGTTTTAGTGTTTGCCGTGACTCAGTGCAGGAAGTGGTTCAACAGTTCAGAGTTACCTTTTGGAGAAGTTTCCTAGAAAAAACTTTTGGATGGATTAGTGGGTTTTTTTTTTTGAAAATATGTACCTTGAGAAGCATCAGGAATGGTCATTGGGTTTTTTTTTTTTAAATTTTTATTTCTAATATTTGTCTTGTTTTTTTATCTTTAACTCCTTCAACCCCAGACAATTTTCCCATTTTTCCATTTCGTTTTATCCTTCTCTTAGTCCAAGAGCCATAATTTTATTTTTCCATCAATATAGCCATTTGAGCGCTTGCTTTTTGTAAGACGAATAGTACCTTTGAATGGCATCATTCATTCTGCCACATATTGGATTGTTAGATATATACAGTTTGTCCACCCATATCCTGTCCACCGCCATTAACTTGAGAACGGCTGCAGCAATAGGCATAGAAGTGGTGTCTAGGTACAGTAAAGTAGCTATGCGCTATGCAATGAAACCACCTACATTTCTATTTTATCTATTTTTCTATATTATCTATTTCTAAAACGGAATGAGATAGAGAAAAAAAAGTGAATTACAAAATTGTAGGGCATCATCAATTCAATACGAATCGACAGAGCCTGGTAAAATGTCGGCATTGTCACATCTAATGGATGCAACAATTCTGGGTGGCTGGATGCTGCTATTTTTAGGCTGGCGGGCCCAATAAGCATGGGTCTCCCCAGCTTGACAATATCAGCCCCCAGCTGTCAGCTTTATCATGGCCTGGTATCAAAATTAGGGGGCGCCGCTCACCATTTTTTTTAAAATGATTTATTTAAATAATGAAAAGAGGTGCATAGGGTCCCTTTGATTTTTATAGACAGCCAACATAAGCACATGGCTGGGGGCTGCAGTCTATACATACGCAGACAGCGTGTGCAATTTCAAGCAGTCAGACACGCTGTCACACAGGGTCGGGGCGGGGTCTGATAGCAAACAATCACAGACACCAGGATTGCCAGTGGGCGGAGGAAGCAGGGAATATGTATGACGTTAATGAGAGGCCTTTTTCCTTTATATTTTTTTTAATTATCCAGATGGCCAGATCAGGATAATTACCTGGAGTTCCCTGAGAACTCCGGGCCCGAGATCGCTGCCCAGGTACTAGGTAACCAGAGCAAATTCAAACTTTTACAGTCCTTGCTCGCCCATCACTAGTATTCTGCAAAAAGAAGAAAAATCTCTGCTCTCCTTCCCCCAGAATTGCTGTTTATAGCTGTATGTGAGCGGAGAGCCGAACTGCCGATTCAGTGGCTTCCATTATGCTCGTTACACAATTTGAGCCCTTTCAGAGCGCCTGACCTGCTCGATTCGAGTATTGAGCACTTGAGCATTTTAGAGGTCGCCCATCTCTATCCATCATCTCTATAGTTGAAGCAAAACTCCACTGCTGTCTGTGGGGTTCAGCTCTGGTAGGCGTTGGTAGGGACGCAGTAAAGAGGCATACATGGCTTCTCAGTCCAAATTGGTCAGTGTGTGGCGTAGTATGAAGTTAGTAACTAGATGGTGCTGGAAGCACTAGTATCTTTAGAGAGCAGAGGGAAAGTCAGACAAGGTGGGATTAGTAACCAAGAGGACACGACAGAACACACGGAGCAGGTAGAAATGAGGTCAAGATACATGCCGAGGGTCAGGATACCAGGAGAGTATGTATGGCAAGCAAGGAGCAGGTGGGGACATGGTCAGGAGGAGGTCCGAGGTCAGAAGCCAGGAGGTAATGACAAGGTACAGGGGGGCAGGCAGAACAAAGTCAAAAACAGTCCAGGTTTGAGTAGCCGAGATCAGATAACAAGACACAACAAGAGCCAAGCACTTACGACTGACGTCATTCCGGCCGAAGCACATTCCCTAATAAAGCTGAGCAATCACCCGAAATGCAGAGCTTGTGAGCAAGCCCCTGCCAGTACCAGCGTAGGATCCGGTGCGGGGAAGCAACCTGTCCACAAGAGTGCAAGACAGCAGAACATCAAGGCAAAATACTCTGCGTGGAGAAACAGGGGAACACCGGCTCCGTAGGAGAGCATGACAGAACGGCACAGCACAAAAGATACACCGCAAATCAAAACCGCGACAGATGCCTTCTCAATCTCAAAAATTCATAAAACAAAAGAATAAATGGTAGGTAGGGAAGAAGGGGGGAGAGGAGAAAGATGCAGCAGTTTTTTGAGTTTTTTTTTTTTCAATAGTTCTTTGCATTACCTATGCTTAACCTTTACTATACCCCCTATATACATATCTGTAAAAGCAGGACACGGAACGGCTGAGCGCATATCAAAAATATTTCCATTGTTTGAATAAAGAAAGACAAATATTTTCCAAACAAAGAACTATTCAAACAAATTGAAATACAGACATGTGACTCTAATTGACCTATTGTGCTAGGTTTTTAGGTACGTGAGCGGGGTTCTGTAATAGTTACATTGTATCTATGTGTGCGGAATAAAAACGAGAGATTGCACGGCCAAATGAAAGATACAGAAATATCAACGGCTAAATCCGGGATGTAGAATTGTCCTCGGCTTTCACTGAGATATTGAACAGTTGTAACAGAACAAGAGGTTATTTATTGAAGCTCACGCCGCGCATATAAAAAGTCATCCAGTTGTAACACTTTATTCTTGGATTAGAAATCGAGTGCTAGGAATGAAAAGTGATCATCCTTGAGCGTCGGGAACGAGTAACGCCGGCTCCCCTCACTATGCAAATACCAAGAAAAGATATAGGCGATTTTATGAAATTCGGCTTTATCCAAAGAATTGACGTCTCTGCATGTTACACTGTGGACTCTCACATTCGGTTTTCTTGTTTTTGACTTATTAATTGACACGTATCAATCGTAGCATAGCAGTAAGTTAGAACAGATGAACTTTTTTGTATTTTAACCTTTTCACTGACAAAAGCGTACAAAAAAATGTCTTGACTTTAAAGGGGATTTCCAGGACTACAAAATTGATAGATCATCAATATTAGGTCAACGGGGGTCAGAACCTCTGTGGACTCATGGATTGAAGAGGACACAGCTCTCACAAGGCTTTCCTGGAACAGCTCAGTAATTTTAGAATTAGAAGATCAATTTCACTATAGTAATTGGGGCCGAGATACAGTATCACCCAAAGACTCTACAAATAGTAAATCTGTGCCCGATGAAGGAGAAGTGCAATTGGCTGATGTTGAGTATTCGATCTTCACCGATTTGGTATTGGTAGCCCATTCTAAGAATAGGACAAAATATTTTGAAGTCCTGAAGAACCCATTTAAACTCCTGCAGCTCATAAAATTAAGTTATGAAGCATTAAGGTTAATAAGATCTTAAGGTAGAGCAAACAATTTTTTTTCTCAAGTTATGTGTGCTAAAGAGCAGAATGGGAGATGAGAAACTGTAAATGACATCAGGAAATATTACTGTGTTTTGTTACACAGACGTCCCAGATCTGGGCTTTACTCATCAAACTCTGGCCCATTAAATTCTGTTGTGCTCCTTGTCAGACTTTGCAGGTGGCCTGGTGTGCTCACATGTGCCATGTGGTCATCTGGCTGGGCCTATATGAGGTCTACCAAGACACAAACCTGTGTTTTGGTATTAGGGCGTTTAATGTTCCTGAGCCCTTTCTGCCTCCATTCTCCAGTGCTTCTACTACCTGATTCCCAGTCTCCTGTCTGCCTGTGGCCTCCAGTGCTTCTACTACCTGCTGTGGAGACACGGAGGTCAGTGGGTGCTCTCGTCCGCTGGCCCGGCCGCCTTTAGAAAGACAGCATGGCCCAGGGCTCACCCCAACTGAACGCTGACCTCCTTAACCGTGGGCGGAACACTACTCAGACAACACAGGGTGAGGGAATCACAATATTAAGACTTTATTGGATCCCCAAAATATTAACGGCACATAATCAGCAAAAGACACAAATGTAACAGGCAACAGAGTCTCACCCTTCCGCTGGCTCACAGGGATTTAGAATGTCCGTGCCTCAGAGCTTTCAGGGCTACTTACTCCAATCCAACTTCCTGGGTTACTGGGAGAGGGAGGTTTTCGGCGACGGCATGCTGGCTAGCTCCCGTGTGCAGTGCTGGCTCCACTTTATTGATGACATATTTGTCATCTGGGGGGGACCGCCTCGGAGCTTGAGGGCTTTGTGCGCCACTTGAACTCCAACTCATATAACATCTATCTTACTTGTCAGGCTGATCCGGCTAGGGTCGATTTTTTGGATACTGGTATTTCTATTAATGATCAAGGTTTTCTGACCACTGATGTGTATCGGAAACCCTCTTCTGTGAATGCCCTGTTACATGCATCCTCTGGCCATCCACAATCTACCATCAATGCTATCCCCACTGGGCAATTTATCCGCCTTAAACGGATTTGCTCAGAGGTAGATACATTTGAGGGTCGGGCCAGTGAGATGCGTGATAGGTTCAGAGAAAGGGGATATAGTACCAGATCCATTAAAAAGGCCTATAGCCGTGCTAAACCAGCTCCGAGAGACCAACTCCTTTTGCGCTTTTATCCTAATAAGACAAAGCCTGCTGAACCTAAGGTGCGTTTCATTTTCTCATTCAATCGCCAATGGGACCACATTCGTGGCATATTAACTAAGCACTGGTCTGTTTTACAAACAGAGCCTGTGCTGAAGGATATGCTTCCCGACCGACCTCTCATGACGGCACGCCGTGGCCGGAGTCTACGTGATATGTTGGTCCAAAGCCACTATGTGGCACAAAAGAAACCATCATTTATGATGGGACGTTCTATTTCTGGATCATATCTAGGCTCATGCATTGCGTGTCGTCATGGTAATATCATCAGGGCAACATCCTTTGCTTCCTCGGACGGTTCCAAAACGTTTGAGATCCGACAGTATATTTCTTGCAGTAGCACGGGCGTAATTTATTACGCCACGTGTGCCTGCAATTTAATATATGTCGGACTCACTAGTCGTGAATTACGGGTCCGGACGAGGGAGCACACTAGGGATATTATTGCGTCTAAACAAGTGAAATCCCAGGATGTTGATACCCTGAAAACCATCCCCCATCATTTTAGGTTGCATCACGGGTCGGACCCCTCAAGTTTCAAGGTGAGGGGGATTGACCGTGTGCACCTTGGACTGAGGGGTGGTAATATTCATAAAGTGTTGGCACGGACGGAATGTCGTTGGATATTTCTCCTCGACACAGTGGTTCCTCGTGGATTGAATGAGAGGCAGACCTTTATTTCTTACTTATAAACCAGTAAACCCCATCTGCGGTTGATTTGTATCCCGTAATTGGTTGCATTTGTTTGGCTGCGAGATCCCTGCAGTGAATCTGCTTTGTATATAATGGTTTTTAATGTTTTTAACTGGACTTTTTTGTGTCCCCTCTTTTTCTACAGTTTTTTGTATTTTTTGTGCTCTTGGTGGATGTCCTTCTATGTCACTAACCTGGTGGTCTGGCTGCATTGGAGCAGGAGCTGAAAAGGAACATAATGTATTCAAGTCATCCATATGTGACTGTTTTCCAGACTATGTTTTATCAACGTGCGATATTTGACATTGCTTCAATGTATAAATAATATAATACTGTTAATGTACATCACTTTGGATGGTATTATGATGGTATTGTACATATGTTTGCCCTTCTGCAGCGTTCTGTATCTTTTGCAATCCTTAATGTGATTTGCCCTTTCTCTTGCCAGGAGTAGACATGGCATCTGCAGCTTTATTTCCTGATCGCGGCTATGCGCATGTGCAGTGTGCGCGGCTCTCCATGAAGCGTCTCCTGGGTAATACTGACGTCACTAAAGGGGTTTTACCCTAGCCCAGGTGACGCCGGAGTAGCCGCCCACGCCAGCGCGGCGTGCTGTAACACTCTGACGCCGCGACAGGTGCTGCAGATGATTGGAGATACACTAGTGTATAAAATTCACCATTTCCCTCCTTTGTCCACGGTCCCCCGAGGAAGTCATCACGAAACACGTGTTGGGACTGTTCCCCATGTGCGCCTGCATGTGAGTGTTTACATCCAGTGGATTCCCTGCAGGGTGTGTGCTTTGGTAATGCGTTTATGGTTCTCTACTATGATTATTACCTTGTATTGTTATCTTGAACCTGTTTCTACCCACTGCTAAAGCACTTATATTGGCCTTACTGGGAATGTACCTTTGTGTTTACCCTGCGATATCCATGCAGCCCCACATGGGGATTTTTTGCTCGCTTTTCTGTGTGTATTAACCTTTTTACTACTCATGATGTATTTATACCCAATGTAAAATTTATATGCCTGACCCAATGAATTAAAGTCTTTTATGTGCAACTATGCGCTTGGTTATTGGTGGTTTTTGGGCCATGGGGTATGGTGTAATATGTGGCAAATTTAAAGACTTCTTGTCTTGCGTTCTTTAATTACTCCAATCCAGCAGCACCCCGCTTTTGGCGGGCACCCACCGAGAATGGAATAACGCCAGATTTAGGAAGCTGGCTAAGGTCTGCAATGTCTGTAGTCAGGTGACTGGATTGTCCCAACCTGGGTTTCTTCCTTAAGTAGTCTCTGGTATGATGATACAATCCTGGCAGCCGGAGTCGAAATCCCTAGACTGTGGTATGGTCTCCAATCGGAATCGGGGTCCCTAGATTGAAGCCATGTAGCCAAGTGATTCTCTAGTCGGAGCCAAAGTCCCTAGACCGAGTCCACAAGGCATCCTGGTTCTGATCCCCTAGCCAGCTCCTAAGAGCTTAGACTGGATCATGAAACATCCATCAACAACCTGGTGACTCCAAGAAGTCCCCTTTTATAGCCATAACCTTCCCTTAGGATATACTGTGCCCTTATCGCGGATTGGTTGTACAAGGTTGCTTCTCTTATTGGATGAATTTCAAGATATATTTAAATATCTAGATACAAGGGTGAGACAGGTAAGTGACATCACATCTAGCAATTCACTTAGTAATACAATGGGAAGTTCACATAATTGAGTTATCTGGGTGTCTGGCCTTCAGTGGCCAAAACAATTACATGAGTCAACCAAAACTTCAATACTAAACTCCCAAGAGTCTTGTAGAACAATGAGGGATTATCTCCCATCTATAAACAAACTGTCTTCATGTCTGGCTGAAGGTTAAGAAACTTTAACCCATGCTAGGCAGTGAGTGTCCATGTCGTCACATTTCTCCCCCTTCTTAATATTAGCCAGACAGGATGGGCTTCCGATCACCCTTCTCCTTTTGATGGCATTGTCCTTTTTAATGGTGAGGTCAGCAGCAGAGGCTCGCATCTGTACACCTCCCCTTGATTACCTCCCCCAGGTTGAGCAGCCATATTGCGGACAAGCACTAAGGTGGGGTCCATGAGTTGGGCTTGCATAAATTTCTTACTATCAATCTTCCCCCAGTCAATAGCCACAGTCTGGTTAGGCTTACTCACCGTTGTTGGCTCAGAAGTGGATGATGGAGACTGGGAATGTGAATTATCCTTTGAAAAGATGTTAGAAAGATCCACATCAGGGTCCTGCTTGGCTTGGAAGTGGGTGATGGCTGCTACAAACTGGCTAGATAGTCCTTGTCCTAGGTCATACTCCAAAATAACTAGTGTGAGCAGGTAATCCACAAGCCCCACTTCTACTTCCCTCTGGGTTGTATCCGAAACAACAGGCTTGGTGGGGCCATCCATGAACCTTACTTCAATTTCCTCCTGGTTAGTCCCCGAAATAACAGAAGTGGGGAGACCATCCATGAGCCCTATATTAACTTCCTCCTGCTTAGTCCCCGAAATAACAGGTGTGGGGAGGCTGTCCATAAGCTCCATATGGACCTCTTCCTGGTCAGACCCCAAAATAACAGGGGTGGGGATGCTATTCATAAGCTCCACATCAGCGTTGCTCTGGTCAGTCTCCACAATGACAGGTATGGGGAGGCTGCATAAGACCCACATCGATCGCTTCCTGGTTGGTCCCCAAGATACCAGGTGTGGTGAGGCTGTCCACAAGTCTCACATCAACCTCTCCCTGGTTGGTCTTTAGGTCCATCTGCACACATGCCAGAGTGATGTCTGAGCGCTGGCCCTCAGCCAGGGAGATGGATAATTGGGAATCTGGTAAATGGTCTTCTAGGGAAACAATAACTGGGCTTACCAGGGTAAGGGAGGAACCAGTTTCTTGTAGTCCCTGGCTCTGCACAGACCTTGACCGGCTGAGCTTGCAGATGGGCTCCAAGCATGGGGCCTTGGTTTTGGAGACAATCTTTATCGATATGTCCAAGGCGCCCACATGTATAACAGCGCCGTAGATTGGGCAAGTCACAGGCCCTGTTTGTAGTCCTTTGTTTTGGTGCAGCTTCTGCTGGGTAGCGGGACCATCCTTCTCGAGCAGCTGGTGTTAGCAGTACGGCAGCTGGAACTCCATAAACATATTCCAGAACACAAGCCCTCTCTTCTCTTGAGGATTTGGGCCCCAATGCAGCCAACAATGCTGTGGCTCGGGCCATTTGAGAGCAAGTTGATTCCCGATTGTCACTAGATCCATGATGCGGCACATAGTTTAAATCTTCTGGGTCAATATCGGTGGGATCCTCATCGTCCTCTGCATCATTCTGGGCATCCCAACGGACTAATTTCCTGACCAAGTCCGACCGAGTGTCAGCGTTCCTGTAGTCAATCTTTCGCCTCTGGCACAAATCATGTAACATCCATTTACTGCTGCGGTCGTAACTCCTCTCTTGTCCTTGTCCCATGGCTGAGCTGGTGGGGTTGGACATTGCAGTGTCCGAAACCTGAATGCCTCCCCTATGGCCTGCTAGGTATGCTTATGTGCCTCCCTGGTTGTTACGCCCTGGACGGTGTCCACGAACACCAGTCCTCTGCAGCTCCCCTGGATAAACCAGGCTGAGTAGTGTCAAACTGCTGCCACCAATTGTGGACACACGGGGGTCAGTGGGTGCTCTCGTCTGCTGGTCCGGCCGCCTTTAGAAAGACAGCATGACCCAGGGCTCATCCCAGCTAAACGCCGACCACCTTAACCGTGGGCGGAACACTACTCAGACAACACAGGGTGAGGGAATCACAATATTAAGACTTTATTGGATCCCCAAAATATTAACGGCACATAACACATAACCAGCAAAACACACAAATGTAACAGGCAACAGAGTCTCACCGTTACGCTGGCTCACCAGGGATTAGAAGTTCCGTGCCTCAGAGCTTCCAGGGCTACTTACTCCAATCCAGCAGCACCCCGCTTTCGGCGGGCACCCACCGAGACTGGAATAATGACAGATTTAGGAAGCTGGCTGAGGTCTGCAAAGTCTGTAGCCAGGTGACCAAATTGTCCCAACATGGGTTTCTTCCTTAAGTAGTCTCTGGCATGATGATACAATCCTGGCAGCCGAAGTCAAAATCCCTGGACTGTGGTATGGTCTCCAATCGGAATCGGAGTCCGTAGATTGAAGCCATGTAGCCAAGTGATCCTCTAGTCGGAGCCAAAGTCCCTAGACCGAGTCCACAAGGCATCCTGGTTCTGATCCCCTAGCCATCTCCTAAAAGATTATGTCGCGGGCGGGGAGGAAGGTGTCGGCACACTTCGCTCACCCCTTCTGCTCGGGTCCGGCGGCTGCTGCTCAGTGGTGGCTCGAGCGGTGAGTCGGATCCCGGGGGCTTCTCGAGCGGCACTCCTCGCCCGTGAGTGAAAGGGGGGTTGTTGGGTGTGGGGATGATTATTGTCCGTGACGCCACCCACGGTTGTGGTGATTTCACCACCGCTGCTCTATACAAGGGTCCCGGGGATGGTGATGCGGAGCAGCCAGGTGTTGTGTTGCCCCTCCGTGGGTAGGGGTTGGTGATCCCGGGGCCCGGTGATGGTGAGAGAGGTGCAGGGCCTGGTGGGCGCAGGGACGCGGGGGCAGCGCTGTGCCTTGCGGCACTGTGGTACTCACTCAGCCTGAGACGTGACACAGTTTGTAAACCAACGGCTGGATAGACGGTCCCACGGACGGCTGCTCTTGCTCTCCCGGTAGGTGACGGTGATGTCCCTTTTCCTTGCACCTTGATGAACTGGTTGGTTGCGATGGGTCCCCACCGGTAACCCGCTCCCCGGCTTCAAGCTGGACCGGGGGAGCTCTACTCTTTGCCCGCAGGCGCTGGCCCTAAGAAACGGGTGCCTTGGCGGTGGCGGTGTCTCTTCTATACTGGCTGGGCTGTTGCCTTCAATCGGGTCTTTGTTGTTGGGGGATCTACGTCCCCTTCACTGACGGATTCGGCAAATTTGGCGACTCCTAGCCTTGCCGGGGTCCGAGAGGCCCCTGCCCTGGTGCTGACTGTCCTTCGGAACACTGCTCCAGACCGCCGGGCACACAGCCAACGGGGTCCTTCCAGGAACTTCCAAACGGTCCCCCTCCAGACAGTCACCGCCGTTGCTGACCTTGCTGACCTGGCCCTACACAAAGCTGGACCCTTCAGGCTTTCCTTCCTTCTTGTCACCTCACTTGCTTTCCTCCTTTTCTCCTTTTTGACTTTCACTCTCACTTAGTTGTTTACTCCTTCACTTCCCTAACTGAACTTCACTCGAGCCCTGCCTGGGCTAATCTGCCTGGTTTCTCCCGCCTCCAGAGCTGTGACCTCCTCGGTGGGCGGAGCCAACCGCCTGGCCCACCCCCTGGTGTGAATCATCAGCCTCTGGAGGAAGGCAACAAGGATTTGTGGTTAGCTGTGGTGTTCCTACCTGGGATGTAAGGTGTGATGGTGTGTGACCTGTGTCCCCTGGCTTGCCCAGGGCGACACAATTAGACTGGATCATGCAACATCCATCAACAACCTGGTGACTCCAAGAAGTCCCCTTTTATAGCCATAGCCTTCCCTTAGGATAAACTGTGCCCTTATTGGATTGGTTGTGCAAGGTTGCTTCTCTTATTGGATGAATTTCAAGCTATATTCAAATATCCAGGTACAAGGGTGAGTAAAGGCTACTTTACATGCTGCGACATCACTAGCGATCTCGTTAGCGATGTGAAATTCTAGATCACAAGTGCGATCTTTCGAGATCGCACATGCGTAAAATGATGTGCGATCTCGAAAGATCGCACTTGCAATCTAGAATTTCACATCGCTAACGAGATCGCTAGCGATGTCCCAGCATGTAAAGTAGCCTTAAGTGACATCACATCTAGCAATTCACTTAGTAATACAATGAGAAATTTGCATAATTGAGTTATCTGGGTGTCTGGCCTTCAGTGGCCAAAACAATTACATGAGTCAACCAAAACGTCAATACTAAACTCCCAAGAGTCTTGTAGAACAATGAGGGATTATCCCCTATCTATAAACAAACTGTCTTCATGTCTGGCTGAATGTTAAGAAACTTTAACCCATGCTAGGCAGTGAGTGTCTATGTCATCACACCTGCTTCTTAATCTCCTGTCTGCTTGCAGCCTCCATGGTTTTTTTTTTTTTACCTGCTTCCCAGTCTCCTGTCTGCTTATTGCCTCCAGTGCTTCTACTACTTGCCTCTTAATCTCCTGTCTGCCTGCAGTCTCCAGTGCTTCAGCTACCTGCTTCCTGATCTCCTGTCTTCCTGTAGCCTCCAGTGCTTCTACTACCTGCTTCCCGATATCTGCTAGCCTGTGGTCTCCAGTGCTTCTACTACCTGATTTCCTAATCATCTGTCTGCCTGTGGCCTTCAGTGCTTCAACTACCTGCTTCCCGATCTCCTGTCTTCTTGTATCCTAATATCCACCCATAAAATAAATACTTTATTTAAATAATGTATTTATTTTATGGGTGGATATTTGGATAATATGGTCTACTAATTAAGAATCTCCCGTATAAACTACCTTGGTCTTCCTTCTTGTAGCCTCCAATGCTTCTACTACTTGCTTCCCGATATCTGCCTTGCCTGCGGCCTCCAGTGTTTCTACTACCTGTTTTCCAATCTCCTTTCTGTCTGTGGCCTCCAGTGCTCTAACTACCTGCTTCTTAATATCCTGGCTACCTGTGGCCTAGAGTGCCTCTACTACCTGCTTCACGATACCTGCCTGCCTGTGGCCTCCAGTGCTTCAACGACCGGCTTCGTGGGTTCCACGCCTGCCTGCTGCACCAATGCCCAAGGACCAGATGCCCACCCATGCCTTGGACTGGTAGTATCCACCTCTCCAGGTGAGCCAAGACGTCTTCTCTTCAATGTAGAGCCTTCAGCATGGGATACAGGAGCTTTTCTTCATGTGATCACCTCCTGTACCAGTAAATTGTATCATATTTATAGTTTCTATTTCTCTTCTTACAAAATCATATGAACAATTACTCTTAATTAGGACACTTGCTGACTCATATGTTTATGAGCATCTAGATTTAAAGAGGTTTGGCCTTTTTTTCTTTAGGATCACAAATGTATTGGAAACAGCTTTACATGTCACTCATTATAATATATACTAATTAGCAGATTAGTTGCAATTTCTACTCAAGCATTGTCCCCTTATTATTACAGTCTTGATTAGGAATACTGATGAAAGGACATGTGGCTAATCACATTCATCAGCATCATTGTTTGATAAACACTAATTCCTAGTAATCTCATAGAATCTGCTAGATATTATTGGATAATGAACATGACGGGGGAAGGGAAGATGGAGAAACGTCATTTAAATATATACTCTGCTTAAATAGCTTGTACATATGCTATTGTCACCTCCTTACTACCAATGAGAAGACACACTAAAACCCTGGACACCAAGGACTAATTGTTTTTTTTGAGGAAGTAGGAAAGCACAATGGTCTAAGTGTCGCGGGCGGAGGGGACGTGCTCGCCACACTCGGTTCTGGGGCTTCTGCTGCTCGGTGGCTCGAGCGGTGGACTGGACCCGGGGACTCGAGCAGCGCTCCTCGCCCGTGAGTGAAAAGGGGTGGTTTGGTTGGGGAGATTGTTTGTGACGCCACCCACGGGACGTGGTGATGATGGCATCACCGCTGCTGGTAATGGGGTTCCCGGGAGAGATGGTAGGGTGCAGCTGGGATGTTGTCCCCTCCGGGGGTAGGGGGTTGGTGAGCCCGAGGCCCGGTGATGTAACGGGGAGGCTGGATGGCTGGGGTAAAGGAACTGCGCGGCGCGGTGCCGGACGGCACTGGTGTACTCACTCAGACAATCACTGACAGAGTCGCTGGTAAACCAAAACGGCCGGATGGACGGGTCCCGCAGCCGGCTGCAGTGTTGTTGTTGTGCTCTCCCCGGACGGCTGATGGTGGCTGTCTTTCCCTGTACCTTTTAGAAATGTTCTGACTCCTGTGGTTGCCCACCGGTAGTCCGCTCCGTATAGGTGCTGTAGGAGCCTGTTTTGCCCGCAGGCACTGGCCCTTGGATCTCTAGCCTGTGGCGGTGGCTGTATATCCTCTCTGGGTGGACAGTTGCCTTCAATCGGGACTTGGTTGTTAGGAAACCCCTGGGGTTCCTGTCACATTCGGATTTGACTATTGACGGCGGCTCCAAGCCTGGTCGGGGTCCGATGGCCCTGCCTGTGTGCTTAGCTTCACTCTGTTCCCCGGTCCAGTACTGGCGGGCTGACGCCCGACCCTGGTCCTTACAGCTCTGCGGAGTTCCACCAACTCCTGCAGACGGCCACCACCGTCTGCCAACCTTGCTGTCAGTGTCTGGGCTCCTACCCAAACACACGCAGTTTGTGACCTCTCACTTTCACCTCCTGAACAAATCTGCTCCTTTTCCCGCCTCCAGGCCTGTGAACTCCTCGGTGGGTGAGGCCAACCGCCTGGCTCCACCCCACCTGGTGTGGACATCTGACCCTGGATGGAGGCAACAAGGGTTTTTGATTGACTGTTGTAACTGTCTAGGGTGGATTGTGTACAGTATGTTGGTATGTATGTGACTACCTGGCTAGTCCAGGGCGTTACATAAGCCTTAGTTCACATTATTTTTCCAAATGTCATATGACAAACATTTTTGCTGGATGCCTCTACATAAAAATAAAGTCTGCTATTCTTTTCTATAAAGAAAATTAAGAAAATTAAGGTTTATTGACAACGTCCATCCAGAAGGAAGCCACAAGGACATTCTTTTCACCTATATCAGGTGATTGGGACGTAAGGATGGCGCGAACAGGAAGCGGTCCAGCAGCCATCTTGGTTGCCGGATGGTAGCCCTGAGAACCTCCTCCTAACTGTCAGCACCTATGGTTCTTCCTCTTGGCCAATCTGGCTGTTATGTGCACTGACATACACATGTGGAAAATAATATACCATAAGTTCTAACTTAAAACTACTATACCTGACCCGCCCGGTTCCTGCACAGATTAGAGGTCTCAGTTTCACAGTCCCTAAATGCCCCTGCACAGACTGAAACAAACTTAACTGGATGACTAAAATTACCACTCAGACCTTTGCTTCCTAAGTGGTCATCGAGGGTTCCACATACCACCTTAAGAATCTGGGGGCAGGTACAGAGTAAAAGTAAGGTAAACCAAAAGTAATAATATGGCAAGAGAAACACTAAGCAGACAGGCTGTAGTTCCAAAAAGGGTCCACTTCAGAAATATCACCAGTGGGGAGTGGAAGCCTGGAAGCTTTAAATAGTTACATCCGCCTGGTGATAGGGCAGACTGAATTACAGCATTGGAAACACTTGCTGGCAAAAAAGCAATGAACACACAATCAAAGTGTTCAGAACCAGGACAGGGACTAAACCTGGCTGTGGCTCAGTGGAGGGAAGCAGACCATAGCACAGGTGACTGCCACATCAAATCTGAGGCACGACACTGGTGCAATATCACAATACCATGATGTTGCTCTCTCATAACCATCCCAGGGACATCACTCACCGCCCCGGCCTTAATGCCCCCTGCTCCACACTGCTGTACTTGGGTCTCCCCACTGGTGCCGCCAGTGCTCCCTGTCCAGGGGTCACAGTGTCACTCTCCACTTGGGTTCCCTCCATACTTCTGCCATCATTCCAGCAGTTCCTGGCTTCTGCGTGCCTATGGTCCACTTCAGCCTTCTCTCTTGTGCTTTCCACTCTGGTGTCCGGGTCTCGGGGTTCACGCATATACACTAGGACACGGGCACACACTCTTTCCTGTTCTTAAAGGGCTAACATCTCTTGACCTGGATGTACCTCTGCTGACCTCTGACAGGTACTGGGTACTTAAGGCATCCTTCTCCATTCCCTCTTGCTTGTCTTCTCTGCCAACCAGCTACCACCCGTGCTGCCAGCTTCAGTATCCACCTGACCCTGCTCCTGTACTGGACCTGCTACAACCTCGCCTGGAGACCCAAACGGGACGTTATCCAATCCACCTGAGTCTACTATGCTGGTCCTGGCTGCCGTGCATATAGGCCCTCTGGGGTTGAGCCCGACCGCCCCTGTAAAAGAGTTAGATTGGGGTTACCTCCCCCGGGGGAGTTTGGTGCATCATCCTTTGGGTCCCCTCCTGGACCGTTGTAACTGTTGCGCTGGGCCTACTAATCAAAAGAGAAGCTGTCAGGTATGAGTCGGCAAATGAAGATCACCAACTTGGGGACTGAACAAGTTCCTGTCAACCGATTCACAACATCTCAAATGGGAGCCTATTAATATTTTTGAGGTTCAAAGGACTGTATACAATTTTAATAAATTGTACAAAATTAATCAATTATTTTGAAAGACCAGCAAAACCCTTGACAGGGTGTAATTCACATTTCAGCCACTGGGTGGCCACACATGGACATACAGTGTGTCCACCCATATCCTGTCCACCGCCATTAACTTGAGAACGGCGGCAGCTATAGGCATAGAAGTGGTGTCTAGGTATAGTAAAGTAGCCATGCGCTACGCAATGAAACCACCTATAGCGCCACCTAGTGGAAAACAACGGAATTAGCATTTTTATCTCGAAAGCGGAACGAGATAGAGAAAAAAAGTGAATTACAAAGTTGTTGGGCACCATCAATTTAATACGAATCGACACCTTGCATACTGAAATGCTATGATATGAAACCCATGACCCCCCCAAAACATTGAATGCTGGTCACGCATATGGCACTCATTTAACTTTGATGCTCAAAGTGGCCACCGTCAGCTGCAATGCACATCTGGACTCTGCAGGGCATACTGTATCTTGCTGCAATGCACATCTGGCCTCTGCACAGCATACTGTATCTTGCTGCACGTTGTGCAATATGGTAGGTGACACGTTTGCACAAGCATCTGTGATACGTCGTCGTAGGTCCTGCAATGTTGGTGGAGGGGTCGCATACACCTGCTGTTTGATGTGACCTCATAGAAAGAAGTCCAATGGGGTCAGGTCAGGTGAGCGTGGAGGCCACTCCACACAGCCACCATACCCAATGACTTGTAGGAAGGTCTCCATGAAGTATTGATTCACGTCCGAAGCCTTGAGAGTTTTACACGTTCTAATTATAGCATTTCTATCTGCAAGGTGTCGATTCGTATTGAATTGATGATGCCCTACAACTTTGTAATTCACTTTTTTTCTCTATTTCGTTCCGTTTTCGAGATACAAAATGCTAACTCCGTTGTTTTCCACCAGGTGGCGCTATAGGTGGTTTCAGTGCGTAGTGCATGGCTACTTTACTATACCTAGACACCACTTCTATGCCTATAGCTGCCGCCGTTCTGAAGTTAATGGCGGTGGACAGGATATGGATGGACACACTGTATATAGCATAAATATCTCTGAACAGAGTATCAAAAAAATGTGTTTTGGGTTTTTTAGAATCTGGTCATTTGGTGCCTCTTATGTTATATTGAGGACAATTAGGGAAGAACAAATCTGATTCAAATATGATATTGCCTGGGTTACACATTGATTATGTATAATTGCATCTGATACATTAACATTCTAAAGAAAGAAGTCATGATTATTATTAATATTTTTTTAATATGAGAATTATGAAATGGAGTGATAGTTTCAGTTCTGCTTTTCATGATGGCACCAGGCGTCTAGTTAGTACTTGTGCTCCGGCTATGGTTGTCGTTCAGTATTTTCGGCAACATTTTTCGGACATTACTTTTTGTTTTTCATTTTGTTATTTAATATGACGGATAAAGCAAATACCTTACAAATACAAAGGGAAAGTGAACTAATATAAGTGATTGAAGCCAACAATTTAGAAGTTAGGAACAGCCCTTCCTCCCTGACACATGATGTACTATAAAATAGCCACTAAAATGCCATAATGACTTATACGTGTTATTCCGCAAAATTTCCCCTGTGAGAGGAAAATGTCTTTTGAAAGTGGAAGAAATGTTTGTGCAGCATTTTAATTTTCTTACTTCTCTGCATCCTGCGCTGTCTCGAGTCTCTTATTTTATCTCATTACTATTGGTGCGGGTTTTAACACCGGCCGTATACTCTGAGGAGGAAGTAAATTAAAAAACAAAAAGTCATACTAAGGTTTCCTTTACAAAAGTAATTAGAATAAACTTTCCTAATCCAAGCAAGATAAGCCCAGCTCTGAATGATGGAATAATCGAACCTCACGCGAAAAAGTATAAAATTATATGGGAAGACTATCGATTAGGTTCAGTAATGTTAGGAGAGGACACGAGCCCTGATGCCTAAGGGGATGTAATGACTCTTGTTACATACTTGAGGGTCCTGCTACAGATTTTGTATTGGAGCTCAGTCTATTCTAGATACCATGACATTTACTAAAGGGTACTTTACACGCTGCGATATCGGTACCAATATCGCTAGCGAGCGTACCCACCCCCGTCGGTGGATACCGTTGCCTTGACACTCCAATTTTGGCCAGTTTATGATACCAGTTGTCTGATGAAGGCCACCTAGTGGCTGAAACGTCACATGTTTAAAACTATTTTGGAATAAATTATATGAAAATTAACCCTTGAGAGTGCCTTGTACCTCTTTGATTGACTTACGGTTTGGAAACCAACAAGTGCACCTCGATATACCTCCACTATATTGGCTGTGCCTTATCCTTTTACAAGTACCCGTCGGTTGTGCGACACGGGCAAATTGCTTCCCGTGTCACACAACCTTGCTTACCCCCGTCACACGTACTTACCTAACCTGCGACGTCGCTCTGGCCAGCAAACCACCTCCTTTCTAAGGGGGCAAGCCGTGCGGCATCACAGCGACGTCACACGGCAGCCGTCTAATAGAAGCGGAGGGGCGGAGATGAGAGGGACGTAACATTCCGCCCACCTCCTTCCTTCCTCATAGCCGGTGGAGGCAGGTAAGGAGATGTTCGTCGCTCCTGCGGTGTCACACACAGCGATATGTGGTGCCGCAGGAACGACAAACAACATCACTAAAAAGCAGTAAAAGATTTTTTATTTCAGTACGACCTCTCTGCGGCAAATGATTTTGCCATCTTTTGCGATCGTTTTAGATCACTCTTAAGTTTTACACACTGGGATATCATTAATGGCGCCAGATGTGCGTCACAAACGTGACCCCGGCGATAATTCATTAACGATATCATAGCATGTAAAGCCCGCTCAAAGACTATTATCTTCCACATTGAAGGCTCCATTGCCCATCTCAGATTCTGCCACACTAGTGATAGACAAGCGTGTTCGGCACTGCTCGGTAATCAGTCGAGGATTGGGGTGCTCGAGATATTCGATACTCGAACAAGTATTCTGGTACTAGGACATGCTTGAGTCCCGGCCTCACATGTTTCAGGGATCTGTTCAGCCGTTATGTGCCTCTAACAATGGTGGGCAGATCGGAGGTCCACCAGTTAAATCCCACTGTCAGTCTCTGACAGTGGGATTTAACATGCACCGGTGAAAACCATATCCTTCCCCACTCCTATCAATGGCCCTGTGTTGTGATCACAGGGGTTGCCGATGGGTTGTTATGACAGCTTGAGGTCAGCTGATTACCCCTGTGTGCGATGATGTAGTCCCTATGAATGCCGCCTTCGAGCGGCCATTTACTGGAGATCATCATTTCTGCTCTACAGAGTAGTACTGATGCTGGTGCTCGTGATGTTGCTGGTGCTCATGTTGACAATGATGCCAAGGCTCATGCTGATGATGATGCTGATACTCATATTGATGATGATGCTGATGCTCATGCTGATGATGATGCTGATGCTCATGCTGATGATGAAGCTGATGCTCATGCTGATGATTATGCTGATGCTCATGCAGACGATGATGCTGATACTCATATTGATGATGATGCTGATGCTCATGCTGATGATGATGCTGATGCTTATGCTGATGATGATGCTGATGCTCATGCTGATGATGATGCTGATGCTCATATTGATGATGATGCTGATGCTCATGCTGATGATGATGCTGATGCTCATGCTGACGATGATGCTGATGCTCATGCTGATGATGATGCTGATGCTCATATTGATGATGATGCTGATGCTCATGCTGATGATGATGCTGGTGCTCATGCTGATGATGATGCTGATGCTCATGCTGACGATGATGCTGATGCTCATGCTGACGATGATGCTGATGCTCATATTGATGATGATGCTGATGCTCATGCTGATGATGATGCTGGTGCTCATGCTGATGATGATGCTGATGCTCATGCTGATGATGATGCTGGTGCTCATGCTGACGATGATGCTGATGCTCATGCTGATGATGATGCTGGTGCTCATGCTGACGATGATGCTGATGCTCATGCTGATGATGATGCTGGTGCTCATGCTGACGATGATGCTGATGCTCATGCTGATGATGATGCTGGTGCTCATGCTGACGATGATGCTGATGCTCATGCTGATGATGATGCTGGTGCTCTTATTGATGATGATGCTGATGTTCATGCTGATGATGATGCTGATGCTCATGCTGATGATGATGCTGGTGCTCTTATTGATGATGATGCTGATGCTCATGCTGACGATGATGCTGATGCTCATGCTGACGATGATGCTGATGCTCATATTGATGATGATGCTGATGTTCATGCTGATGATGATGCTGGTGCTCATGCTGACGATGATGCTGATGATGATGCTGGAGCTCATGCTGATGATGATGCTGATGCTCATGCTGACGATGATGCTGGTGCTCATGCTGATGATGATGCTGATGCTCAGGCTGATGATGATGCTGGTTCTCATGCTGATGATGATGCTGATAATGCTGCTGATGATGATGCTCATGCTGATGCTCATGCTGACGATAATGCTCATGCTCTGCTCTGTACAGCACGAGTGATCGGATAATTGTAACTTTAGGTACTCTCAGGTGACTAGTAAAAACAATAAAAAGTGAATAATTTTTTTAAAAAAATATATGATTTTAAAAAAAAAACAAAAAAAAAACCTGAAGTTCAAATCACCCCACTTTAAAGTGAAATAATTAAAAAAAAAAAATATATACATATTTTGTATCGCTGGGTTCAAAAATGTCCAATCCATACAAATATAAAATAAATTAATCCAATCCGTAAATTACATAACGTAATAAAAAAATTGCCAGAATTAGGGTTTTTTTGGCCTCCGCAACATTGCAATAAAATGCAATAAGAGGCAATCAAAACATTGCATCTACTCAAAAATGGTATCACTAAAGACATCAGTTTAGGTGACAAAAATAATAAATTAGCCCCAGATCCTGAAAAATAAAAATATTACAGCTCTCGGAAAATAGCGCCAAAAGCAATTTTTTTTTTACAAACATTTGAATTGTTTTTCACTACTTAAATTTATAGAAAACTATACAAGTTTGCTATGTACTTGTACTGAACTGGGGAATCATACCACCAGGTCAGTTTTACCATACAGTGAACAAGGTAAATAAAAAAAACAAAAAAACTGTTGTGGAATTACACTTTTTGGGAATTTCAAAGCACTTGGATTTTTTCCCCCTTTTCCAGTACACTATAAGGTAAACTGAATGGTTTCATTCAAATGTACAACTCATCCTGCAACGAGCAAGCCTCATACATCTATGTGGAAGCAAAACATGTTATGGCTCTTGGAAGAAGGGGAGAAAATAACAAAAGTGAAAAAACGGCAAATGACCATGGTTAGAATTGAGCAAACTGTAAAGTTTGAGGTTTGTGCCGAAAATGAACGTTTTAAAAAAAATCAGTGTCTGAGTTTGGAGTTTGAGCGATGTATATATTCTAACCATTTGATTGAGCATTGGGGTGCTCGGGTACGCTCGGTACTTGTCCCAGTGCGAGCCGCCTGCAGTCTCTGAATGGCTCTCACCGGTGGGGGTAAAAACAATGTTTTTGGATGTACTATAGCTTCCCTCGCCAAAAAGGCTTTGTTTATGGTTGTATGTATGTGGCTGAAGAGCGAATCTGCCAAATCAGTGACTTTCAAAGTGGTTCGGACTCCAGAATCAAGCTCAGGTCAAGTCCAAGTCCCGAACTAAACTTTATCTAAAGTCCGGCTGAACCCAGAAAACCTGAACTTCAATGGGTCAACTCATCTTTAGCCATGATGTTAAGGAATTGAATTCCGAAACGCGTCAGTTGTTTTGATGATTTTATTGTCATTTTTGACGTGGATTTCCAATAAGGTACTGATCCAATTTGTTTTTCAATTTTGGATTGTTGCTATGCTTTCTTGGGCTGCCGGGAACCCAGGATATTATATATGCAGTTGCAGTGATCTGTAAAAAGTTCAACTAAAAGGCACCACTAAATAAAAGGGATCATCCCAAAGCAAACCAAAAATTGCTGCAAAAAGAAGAGAAAAAGAAGTATGTGTCATGGGTGACAGACAGTACTGTACAGGGTGGGCCATAAGTATGGATACATTCTGGGCGGGCCATAAGTATGGATACACCCTGGGTGGGCCATAAGTATGGATACACCCTGGGTGTGCCATAAGTATGGATACACCCTGGGTGGGCCATAAGTATGGATACACCCTGGGTGGGCCATAAGTATGGATACACCCTGGGTGGGCCATAAGTATGGATACACCCTGGGTGAGCCATAAGTATGGATACACCCTGGGTGGGCCATAAGTATGGATACACCCTGGGTGGGCCATAAGTATGGATGTACCCTGGGTGGGCCATAAGTATGGATGCACCCTGGGTGGGCCATAAGTATGGATACACCCTGGGTGGGCCATAAGTATGGATACACCCTGATAAAAAAGAGTAAAGTTTAATTCAAAATGGCGGCTTTGCAGATGGCCGCCATGGGCGTCACTCAACCTCAAATCTTTGGCCCCTCCTATGTACTAATATGCCACAAACGGTGAGGTGATATTAGCAACCACTTCCATTTTATCAGGATGTATCCATACTAATGGCCTACCCAGGGTGTATCCATACTTATGTCCCACCCTGTTGTGTCCGACAATAGAAGGTCACAACGTTTGACTGCACAAAATACTCTGACTTTCTATTGTTCCTGCTGTCAGTATTCAGTGTACTAGGTAGCTCTTCTTCTGAGTTTCATCCTTTTCCCTTTAGGATCCAGCGGAGCTCCTCTTCCCTTCAGCTGCTAATCATCTGTATTTCCCCTTGGGTGTAAAAACTCTCATTTTCCTAGGACTGGTGCTGGTGATATTATTCATTTCATTCAAGCTCTGATTGCAGGTGGCTTGTACTTATCTATGGTTTTGTTGCTGGACCTTTGCCGAACTTCTACCTGAGTCATCTGTGGATAAGTAGTTCATGCATTTTCCTTGTGTGTCCTCCTTGTGTCTTCTCTAGTATTTAGTGGGGTTGACGAAGATCTTATCCCATCTGTTCCTTATTTAGGGCCCAGCACTAGGGATACCTAGGGTCAGGTATCCGGCTCGGCGCATAGGTGCGAAACCTATCTAGGGTGGTGAGAAAACTCCCAGGATCAGCAGTAGGTTTGGTCAGGAGTCACCATCTTCCCCTTCCCTAGACACAGGGTTTCCCTTCCCTTTCGCAAATTTGCTTTCTACGTTCCCTTACCTAGCGTGACAGTATGCAAACAATGGATGCTGTCATTTTTGGTTTGGATCATTTTTCATATGGTAGATAGATTGAAGCAATAAATCAGTGACCCTATTCTTCATCCATACTCCCCCGTCTTTGTTCATGTTCAGTTCTCATTGTGATGGTCTCATTGTATTTTGTGACCAACGGACAAATAAAATAACATCAAAGAAAATAAAAAGTGTAGAAAAAAAATACAAAATCAGTTTGTACTTTTAATGCTCCAACTGGCTGCGATAAATCATTAAAAATGTACCGAATGCAGCGACCATTAAAAACTGAAGTAATCAAACTTTTTCCCATCCGGCCTCTCTCTCTCTCTCGAGCTGCTAAATTACATTTTGATAACTGTGAATATTCCGCCATCATCCCGCTGCAATCTCTCGGCCCGGCCGCCGTAGACGGCACTTCACGTATAACAATGACCTTGTTTGTATTCCGAGTGCTGTTTAGCTTTAATTTGCTCTTCGTCTTTGATTTGTAATGTCGTTTTCGGCAATGGCTTCATATCAATGGAAGGCATCTTCACCGCCGCTCTAGAGAAATGAATCTTTTCCTGATTTCTTTTCCAGCACATTAATTGGAAATTGCTGTATTTAATTTCGGTGGATATTACAATAACTGACTGGCGCCCACACTTTGCGCAATTCTTAATGCATGTAAAATGATTTAAGAACCTAACATAGTGCAGTCACTCTTCAATTTCCGTGGCAAAGGTTCAGGCTGCGTGGGCTGGAACATCAGAAATGACACAACAAAATCACGCTTAATCATTTCTTTCAAGAATTAAATTAGAGTCAGTTTTATCGTTTTGAAGCTTCGGGAACTATAGAAATAACACCTACAGGAATTAGGAACCGAAATCACCGGGTAGAGGGAAAACAACCATTCATTTTACACTCTTAATACAACGCCTTAACCTTCCGGTGGCGAAATCAAATCTGAAATATATTTTTTATTTTATTTTATTTTATTTTTTTTACACTTTTTTCTTTTCATTATTTCTTTTTTTTTTTCATAATTGAATGTTCTTTTTATTTTCTTTTTGCACGACAAGTTGCACTTTACATGAACGTCCTTCCAGGCACATATACAGTACATTTATATTCATTTTTAATTGAGCAAAGTTTTTGAAAAAAGCATTTTTGCTAAAATCATCGGGTGGATACCGCCCGACCTCCAGAGGTGTTTTGGAGATTAATAAATTGGTGAAAGACAGTGTGTTTTTTTATTATTTAAACTAAAGCATTTTTGCGTCTTTGTTTTTCTTTTTACTTACAGGGTTGGTAATGTGGGGAGTCTCATAGACAACTCTCCATTACCAACCCACTGCTTAATGGCTGCTATAATTTTTGACAAACCACAGCTGTCATTAACCTGATATATTACCCCAATTGCCACCACACCAGGGAAATCAGGATGAGCCTGGTAAAGCACCACAATTGGCGCATCTAGTAGATGTGCCAATTTTGTAGCGACTGCTGGCTCCTATTTCTGGGCTGGGGAAGGCCCAATAACCATGGACCTTCCCAGGCTGTGAATGCGTATCCCCAGCTGTCTGCTTTACCTGCCCTGCTTATCACAAAAAGGCAGGGGACTGCACGTCATATTTTTTATTCTTTAACTGCTTCTGCCAATCACACTAATGCCAGTAGCAAAGATGGCTACCGCATTACTGTAATTGGCAGCATATCCCTGCATGTTTAGTGGTTGACAATCAGGCACCAAACATGTGGGGAGAGGAATTGAAACTCACAAAGTGAATACCAAAATACTCGACAAGTAACGAATAACCCAAATACATTAATATCCCTGTGAATAACAAAAAGTGGTGAATATTTTCGCTCATCATTATTATTTACAAATTGAATTAAATGTGCTCGAATATCTGGGGAGAGAGATAACAGAGCCTAATAACAGTCATTAAATAAGTGGAGAATAGGCCAACAACAGTGGCTGTTGTACCCCCAAAAATGTTAATGTCTCAATAACTTATGTGGCCTTGAGCAGCAATTACAGCTGACAATGACTCCTACTCTTTCAAAAGGGGAGTTATTGTCTGTGAAGGCTTGGCATCCCACTCTTCTTGAAGGGGGGCCTGGAGGTTATTGAGGTTCTGGGGTACACAGTTACGGCCTCTTCACAGAGACTCTGCTGATCCCATAGGTTTTCTTTGGGATTCAGGACTGGAGAAAATGCAGGTCACTCCATTTGAGGTCCCCCAGTCTCCAGCAGCCATTTGCTAATGATGCGACCTTGATGAGCTGGACCATTGTCATCCATGAAGATGAAATTAGGCCGGTGTTGTTCATGCAAAGGCACAATGACTGGATTCATGATGTTATTCCAGTAGTAAGGGCTGTCACCATACCATTCACAAAGTGTAGGGCAGTTTTTTATTGACTAGACAAACCTGCCCCCACTGGAATGCCACCACCAAAGGCTTATCTGGTGAAAATAGTGGCTAATACATAGAGCTCTCCTTGACATCTCCAACATTGTTGGTGGCCATCATTTCTGATTCATCAGTAAGAAGCATTGAGATCCACAAGTCCCTCGTCCAGTGTAGAAGATGCCTGTGCCTGCTGGTGTGGTCAAGTACCTTGCAGGTCTTCTGCGATGCAGGCCACGCTGATGTAACCGGTTTTGAATGGTCTGACGTGACACTTGGATGCCGCTCACCTCACTTAAATGTGCCTGGAGTTGTGTGACATTCATCATCTGGTTCTGAAGGGCATTGTTCACAATGAAGCGGTCATTAGTGTGAGATGTGGCCAAAGGATGTCCACTTCTCTTCCTTTTTATGAATCTTCCAGTCTCTCGGTATCTCTTTACAATCTTCTGGTGACACTCTAAGCTCTGTGGCCACTTCTCTGCCTTTCTGTGACTCTTCCAGACTCTTTGTAGCTCTGTTTAACCTGCTGGTGACACTCTGTGACACTTTAAGCTCAGTGGCCACTTCTGTGTGAGAACATCCTGCTTGAAGCCTTGTAATGGTTTCTTACTGCTGATCAATTGTTAGGTATCCTTGGTCTCGTGATGTCGAAATGTGATCAGTATGATGAGGAAGACTATTTAATACCAATTCTAATTAAACCCTAAAATGTATTGGGTGATTCATGGTTCAAACACCATTTGTGAATTTTGCCACTAAGCTCCTTGGTAGAGAACAGCAAGTTGTGGAAAAAATCCTGAAACATTGAACAGCTGGAAATGTGTAGGCAAAAGTTTAGAGAAGGTCACATTAGGGTCACCTTAAAAGGTTAGAGGGCATTTAGGATAATCCCGAAATTTCACCCAAAAGGAAAATATCCCTACCGTTTTGTGAGAAGTGCATTAGAGAGGGATTTTCTCTGTTGCTTTATCATCATCATCGTCTGCCTCATGGTTTACATTCGGTAAAATAAAATCTCATTGTTATAAAATGTAAAATTGGGCTTTAGTGCAGGTCTTCCGGTGGTTCCCTTTCGAAATATATGTTGAGCAAACCTGTGAATTTGGTAAGCAAAAGCAATCACCAAGTTGTGAAAATAATTAATATTTAATCAAACAACAGTAAGAAGTAGATTAATTAAACAGAAGAAGAGCGAGAACAGATTAATTAAATAGATAGTTTGATGTTGCAGAAAGCAATGAGCCGCACTTTTCATTGTCTCATTTGCTGTAGGTATGTAATGGCTGATTGTATTCTTGTTTGTAAAGTTTGCACCTAAAGTATTGAAGAACTTATTTTATAGGAAATCAGAGTCTTGGATAACAGATACAGCACAAAGCACAGATTACTGCACTACAGTACCAAGACAATATCAGCATATACTGCCACATAATATCACAATAAAGTGCTTAAAGCTTGCAGCATCTACTGTTATGATCTGGTAGGTGTGGAAGATTACAAAAAACTCCCATTGGTGGAAAAGCACCAAGAAAACAAGAGTAGTTGGAACCTGGGCTGACTACAATCCCCTTTCAGACCACACTAGAAGTAGCCGTGGAGCATTCCTAAACACCTAGACGCCTCATCACAGCCTGAGAAACTAGCTACACCTCACAGATTGAAATGAGGAAATCTACCTTGCCTCAGAGAAGTCCCCAAAGGAGTAGATAGCCCCCACATATAAAGATTATTGTGATATAGGAGAACTCAATACACAGATAGGAAAAACAGATTTAGCAAATGCAAGGCCCAACTAACTAGATACAAAGGATAGGATAGAAAATTGATTGTGGTCAGTACAAAAATCCTGCAGAAAAAATACCAATCTCCTGATAGTAAAATGGCCCTTGAGGTCACACGACTCCACCCCCACTATATCAGATGCTCTTGTAAATAATGGGAGAGACAAAATACCAAAAAGAACGCAAAAATACAAAAGTGCAAATAATCAAGTTAGACAGGGAGAAACTCCATTTTCCTGCAGAAGAGCTAGCAAAGGGGGAACCCCCATGCTCACCACACAAGAGAAACAAAGCTTCAACTGCAAGAAAACAGATACAAAACAAAACCAAGAAAAACAAACACCCTAAGGTGTAATCCAGGAAGCAAGTAAAAAACAAACAAACTTATCTGCAGAAGTATTGCTCAGGGAAACTGTGAAGGACAGAACTCCAAGCCAGGTCCAGAGACTGAGGGAAATTCAATTATAACAGGCACCAGCAAGGCAAAGAGTGCTCTCCTATATACACCAGGCTTGTCTGCAATAGGACTTCCTTAATTCCCAATTAACGCCGACACCTGTCTAAGTCAAAGGCTCAGACTCAGCTCCACTACCATTCCTGGCCACCAGAGGGAGCTCAAAAACAGCACCCTCACAGACGACATTCACAACAATCTACATGATAATGTCTTGTGTAGTGCACATAATACTGCCATATTGCTTCCTCATTGTCCTGCAATTCAGTTCTAAATGAATACCACTGGACTTGTTAGAAAATGCTGGGAGGTTTTAGCTTTCCTTCTTGAGTTTGTACAAGGATATCTTTTTCAGTTGGGCGCAGCAGCAAACTTTTCAACAGTAAGATGCTGTCTTTTTTTCCCCTGTAATGTTGTATTTAATGGTGGGGTTTTTTGTTGCCTTCTGAGCTTTTTTTTTCTACGGTTTTAGTCACTGGTGGTTCTTTTGAGCTTGTTTATGAAGTTTTTATTGTTATTTTCAGGTAGTTTTTTTCCTCTATTTAACAATGAAGAAACAACTGGTGGTTTATCAAGTAAAAGTAACAGCAAAGCACTCAAAAAGATCCATGTAGTCTTTCAGGTAGGCCAGGTTCACATTGCATTTTGCCCTCATGTTAGTGGTTCCATCAAGACTTGAAGCCCTGAAAAATGGGATTCGGGTGTATGCACTCAAAGGGCCATTGACTGTAATGATGCAGATGGAGTCATTTTGTGCTCTGTTGGACATGGACATCTTTTTTGGTTTTATCCATCTACTTGAACAAGGCACCTTGATATTAGCAATTTGGAGCCTGCGTTCCATAGGCAGGGTCACAAGTAGTTTTTTGTGGGCATCGCTGACTACCATGGGGCATCAGGATCTGGCTTCTAACTTCTCTAATGTCTGTGATCAGAAAAAGCTTAGACTCACAGACTTCTAGTTGCTAGGCAGGCTAGCAAGAGTTAATTTCTGTTGGTCTGGTTGTTAACCATCTTTTGTTACATGCAATAGGAGAACCAGTAATATTCACTTTCCTCCTATAAATGCTGGCTGGACTGTTTTTTAATGCCTGCTATAGCTTGTCTATTCTGGTCTGGAGAAGTGGATTTACCCAGGCTCACTGGTGGTTGTGTGTAATATTGCTTTGAGTGGTTTTGGTGTTAACCCTGTCTTTATGTTGCTGCCTTGCATCTCTTGATTTTCACTTTTAGTTTCTAAATGTTAATTCCTGAGAGTGTGCAGTGTGAATGAGCTTCTGTTATTCCTGTCTGTCTAAAATGGTGTTTAACCTTACACTAAAGCCCCTTCCTTCCTTGAGGAGCGGGGCGGAAACAGATTACCTTTATTTAGTAGTTTAGGAAGGCACGAGATTCAGGCATCTCCACCATTAAGGGTAATCCTGAGGAAAAGGCTAGGCTAAGGTTCCCTAGCTTGAGGGACAGAACAGGAGCCCTTTGTCCTTTGCTGTCCTTCAGTCACATCATGACAGAAAGGTATAGCTTAAAATTATGTCCAGTAGAGCACACAGTAGTGAATGGCTCCATCATCACATACACCTGAATCCAGGAGCTTCAGACATAAGCCATTGAATGTAAGGTAAAACATGATATGAACAAAGCCTTAAGCTTTTCATTGACTTCTTTTATAATAAATAAATCTTCAAAGCAGAAAACACCTGAAGAATTTTCGAGACACTTGGCATCTTCAGAAATCGGAAGCTTTTCAAAGAAGAAAGACTAAACATATGAACAGTGAGTTGTATTTCAATAGAAATAGATATGTTCATTCTTTAGAGCATTTCCTGAACACTTCTTCATATGGATTTAAAAGCGGAACTGCCTTAAAAAGACATTGTGTGGGCATAATCTTAAGGCCCTGTTACACGCAACGACATACAGTGCTGGACAAAAGTATTGACACCCCTGCAATTCTGTCAGAGAATACTCAGTTTGTTCTTGAAAATGATTGCAATCACAAATTCTTTGCTATTATCTCCATTTATTTTGCTTGCAATGAAAAAAACACAAAAGAGAATGAAACAAAAATCAAATCATTGATCATTTCACACAAAACTCCAAAAATGGGCCAGACAAAAGTATTGGCACCCTTAGCCTAATACTTGGTTGCACAACCTTTAGCCAAAATAACTGCGCACAACCGCTTCCGGTAACCATCAATGAGTTTCTTGCAATGCTCTGCTGGAATTTTAGACCATTCTTCTTTGGCATAGTGCTCCAGGTCCCTGAGATGTGAAGGGTGCCTTCTCCAAACTGCCATTTTGAGATCTCTCCACAGGTGCTCTATGGGGTTCAGGTCTGGCCTCATTGCTGGCCACTTTAGCAGTCTCCAGTGCTTTCTCTCAAACAATTTTCTAGTGCTTTTTGAAATGTGTTTTGGGTTATTGTCCTGCTGGAAGACCCATGACCTCTGAGGGAGACCCAGCTTTCTCATACTGGGCCCTACATTATGCTGCATCGTTAGCGACGTCGTTGCGTGTAATAGCTCCGAGCGACTGTTAACGATCAAAAATACTCACCTTATCGTTGATCATTGACATGTCGTTCATTTTCAAAATCTCGTTGGTCGCCCACAGCGACGTCGCTAGGAAGGTTAATACGTGTGACTGGTGTTAGCGATATTGTGCGAAACGGGCAGCGATTTGCCCGTGACGCACAAACGACGGGGGCGGGTGCGATCGCTAGCGATATCGTAGCGTGTAAAGCAGCCTTTAGAGATGAGGGAATCTGCAGAGATTCGAATCCAGCAGAGGCATCATCTGCAATGCCCTCAGGTGAAGCACCCTGATATCTCAGAATATAATGTGACATCACAATGTACGTTGCGACATGAGAGGCCTATTTGACTTGTGGCGAAACCAGTCGATGAAGATAAAAACAAGAAATCCTTCATTGCAAAATCATTAAAACAAATAGATCCAAATGGAATGAGGTTAAAAAACTGACGTGTTTCTGGTGCAATGTGCTTCCTTAATCATAGTGTATCAAGCCAGAAATGCATCAATTTTTTAATCTCATTCATTATTGATTTACTTGTTTCAACAATTTTGCATTGAAGGATTTTTATCATCATACAGTGGTTTTTCCGCAATTCATCCCAACCCTTTTTTTCTACATGACATTGCTGTGCTGCACCAGCGGAACTTGGCACCCACGCATTTGGTTTTCTAGGCTCTATATTTCCAAGCAAGCATGGTGAGCCTAATATTTGTCTTAATTTATATAAAATCCTCATGTCACCTCAGCTCTCCTGCCCCTCCACTAGAGATGAGTGAACCTTTCAAAGTTCGGTTTGCCGTTCTTTACCGAGCCTCCCGGTGTTCACGAACAGTTTGTCGAACATACCAAACCCACTGAATTCAATGTGAGGCTAAACCTATGTGTTGTAAAATGATGCAGGGGGGCTGTAAAAATAAGAAAGCAGCACATACGTACCGAGTCTCCCGCGGCTGTAACTGTTCCTGTGGCTTGTGGCTGCAGCCTGCAGCCGTGGGCTTTATCTGTGGTGATATCAATAGATGAGGGGATCCTATGCCATTTTTTATTTATTTATTTAATTTTTATCATGAAAGACCGGGTCTGTGATTCCCACCATTCACAGACGTTGTCTGGGGGCGGTGTTTGACTGCAGCCAATCAGAGACGCCGGTGGGTGGGGAAAGCAGTGTATATGGAAGAGGGATAATTAGCGGTAGCAGTTACAGCCGAGGGATAATTAGCGGCCCTGGGAGTACAGCTGTGGGAACAGTTACAACCACGGGAGACTTAGTAAGTATGTTGTGCTTTAACCCTTGCATTGAAGGGTTGAACCCTCTACATCAACCATGACATACAAAGCCATGCACAACCTGTCTCCTCCCTACATCTGTGACCTAGTCTCCTGGTACCTACCTGCACGCAACCTCAGATCCTCACAAGATCTCCTTCTCTGCTCCTCTCTTATCTCCTCTTCCCACAATCGTGTACAAGATTTCTCCCGTGCCTCCCCCATACTCTGGAATGCTCTACCTCAGCACATCAGACTCTCCCCTACCGTGGAAAGCTTCAAGAGGAACCTCAGGACCCACCTCTTCCAACAAGCCTACAACCTGCAATAGCCCTCAGTCCAGTAGACCACTGCGCAACCAGCTCTGTCCTCACCTATTGTACCATCACCCCTTCCCTGTAGACTGTGAGACCTCGCAGGCAGGGTCCTCTCTCCTCCTATACCAGTCTGTTTTGTACTGTTAATGATTGTTGTACGTATACCCTCTTTCACTTGTAAAGCGCCATGGAATAAATGGCGCTATAATAATAAATAATAATAATAACCCTTTTGCTTCCTTTTTTTTCCAGTGATTTCCCTGTCCAATCACAGCCATGCCAATACTTAACATGGCTTTGATGGGGCCGGAAGTGAGTTTTCTGCAAGCGAACATTTATCGAACATTGACGGCTTTTAAGCTGTTCGGTAAGCCGAGCCCAAACAAACCATCCAAGGCTCGTAATGAATCTGAAATTGGTGAAGACGAACCAAACAGGTTAGCTCATCTCTACCGTCCACTCCTCACTAGAGATAAGCGAACTTGTGTGAAAAAGTTTACAAATCTCAAATTTGGCATAAGCCTTGCTCATTTGGATTCAGATTCATGAACACTTTTCTCAAATTCAGAAATATTCGGCTTTTAATTGGTAACTGTTAGTGATGAGCGAGTACTAAAAAGCTCGGGTGCTCGAAGCTCGGGCCGAGCCTCCCAAGATACTCGTGTACTCGGCCCGAGCACCGAGCCCAATGTTATCCTATGGGAGACCCGAGTATTTTTGTGAAATGACCCCCCGGCAGCATGGAGAAACCCTAAAAATGTCACAAAAGTCTCAGAAGAGTGCTCAAATGACATGGCATCAGCATGGGGAAGACCCCTTGAAGCATTTATCACTCAAAAGTCACAGCTGTGAACAATTTTGTCCAAGTTTTACGCCATTTTTACGGACTCACCAGAAAACCTTCCAAAATGACCCCAAAATGAATTTTCATGGCGGAAATGTTAAGGGCACATACCCAATAGTGAGATAGAGCTGGTGTATGTTACTTTTTGAGATTATTACATGAAAGATTTTACATGAAAACCTTGTGTGGCACTCCGATGTCCAAAACGCACGTTTTGTGCTTTTTACTAGCGATGTCGGTCATTTTTTTTTTTTTATTCTATCTCCCTCAGTCCGTCGGTCTGTCTCTCTCTGTCTTGTCTGTCCCCCTCTCACAGTCTGTCGGTCAGTTCCCCCCCCTCTCTCTTACTTACCGTTCCCCGATCACTGCCGCGGCGCTGCACAGCTGTTCAAACTCCGGTGGCTTTTCCTCTTTTGAAAAAGCCGGCCGCTCATTAATCAATCTCCTATTCCCTGCTGTCCTGCTTTTCGGCGCCTATGATTGGTTGCAGTGAGACATGCCTCCACACTGAGTGACAGGTGTCTCACTGCACCCAATCACAGCAGCCGGTGTGTGTATACTGTGCAGTGAAATAAATAATTAAATAATTAAAAAAACCGGCGTGTGGTCCCCCCAATTTTAATACCAGCCAGATAAATCCATACGGCTGAAGGCTGGTATTCTCAGGGTGGGGAGCTCCACGTTATGGGGAGCCCCCCACCCTAACAATATCAGCCAGCAGCCGCCCAGAATTGCCGCATACATTAGATGCGACAGTTCTGGGACTGTACCCGGCTCTTCCCGATTTACCCTGGTGCTTTGGCAAATCGGGGTAATAAGGAGTTAATGGCAGCCCGTAGCTGCCACTAAATCCTAGATTAATCATGTCAGGCGTCTATGAGATACCTTCCATGATTAATCTGCAAATTACAGTAAATAAACACACACACCCGAAAAATCCTTTATTAGAAATAAAAAACACTAACAAAGTCCCTCATTACCAATTTATTAACCCCGACAAACCCTCCATGTCCGGCGTACTCCACAGTCCTCCAGCGTCGCGTCCAGCTCTGCTGCATGGAAGTGACAGGAGCTGCAGAATACACCGCCGCTCCGGTCACCTCCACGCAGCTAATGAGATGAGTATAGCGATCAGCTGAGCTGTCACTGAGGTTACCTGGATCCAGCGGTGGATGCAGCGGTGGCCGCGGGTAACCTCAGTGACAGCTCAGCTGATCGCGCTACTCACCGCCGCTCCAGTCAGCTCCATGCACCAACTGAGGTGAGTATAGCGATCAGCTGCTGTCACTGAGGTTAATCGCGGCCACCGCTGGATCCAGCGGTGGCCGGGAGTTACCTGACTGACAGCAGCTGATCGCGCTATTCCCTTCATTAGCTGCGTGGAGGTGACCGGAGCGGCGGTGTCTTCTGCAGCTCCTGTCACTTCCATGCAGCAGAGCTGGACGCGACGCTGGAGTCCGTGGAGTACGCCGGACATGGAGGGTTTGTCGGGGTTAATAAATTGGTAATGAGGGACTTTGTTAGTGTTTTTTATTTCTAATAAAGGATTTTTCGGGTGTGTGTGTTTTTTAACTGTAATTTACAGATTAATCATGGAAGGAATCTCGGGGAGACGCCTGACATGATTAATCTAGGATTTAGTGGCAGCTATGGGCTGCCATTAACTCCTTATTACCCCGATTTGCCAACGCACTAGGGTAAATCGGGAAGAGCCGGGTACAGCCCCAGAACTGTCGCATCTAATGTATGCGGCAATTCTGGGCAGCTGCTGACTGATATTGTTAGGGTGGGGGGCTCCCCATAATGGGGAGCTCCCCATCCTGAGAATACCAGCCTTCAGCTGTATGGCTTTATCTGGCTGGTATTAAAATTGGGGGGGACCGCACGCCGTTTTTTTTAATTATTTATTTATTTATTTTACTGCACAGTATAGACCCGCCCACCGGCTGCTGTGATTGGGTGCAGTGTGACACCTGTCACTCAGCGTGGGGGCGTGTCTCACTGCAACCAATCATAGGCGCCTGTGGGCGTGGAAAGCAGGGAATATGAGATGGCTGTGTACAGAGCACAGCGCGCCGGCCGGTATAAAGGCTCGGTCACGCTGTGCAGGCCGGCCAATCACTGCAATTCCACAACTAACAGGGCTGTGGCATTGCAGTGGTCTGCCAGCCAATCCCTGCATGAGGGCTGGCTCTCAAAAGAGCGCCAACATGCAGAAATGAAGACCACGAGTAAAGCACGAGTATTGCAAAATTACTCGGTACCCCGCCGAGCAGCCCGAGTACAGCGATACTCGTGCGAGTACCGAGTAGTAACAAGCATACTCGCTCATCACTAGTAACTGTTCATGTTTGCACTAATGCTTTTCTTTTACCTTATTATGACTTTGGTTATATAGTAGTGCTCTATGACAAGCAGGGAGAGGTGTTTGATGAGGAAGAGGATTAGCTACCAGTCTCCGGTACACGTGGCTGTCACACTGCTGCTGGGTCCGCTCATTACATCTCATACATATTCACTGCTTTCCCTGCCAACTGTCTATGACAGTATCTGTGATTGGTTGCAGTCAGACTGCTGGCGTGACGGCGTCTCTGATTGGTTGCCCTCAAAGACTCCTCACAAAATGGACAACCAGGGGCTGGCATTCTTAGGCTGGGGAGTCCCATGGTTGTTTGGCCCACCCATCCTGAAAATGTCAGCCTACAGTCACCCAGAATGGTCACATCCACTAGATGTGACAATTCCTGCGCTTTACCAGGATCATCTTGATTGCCCTGATGTGGTGGTAATCGGAGTAATATAAGGGTTTTCTGCCAGAATATGCAGTTTTGGGGCCAAAATGTCTGCAACAGATTTCTGCACTAAATTTGCATCACCTGACAGAAAACCTCACCGAAATAGCTTCAAAACTGCATTCTTTGTGAGATTTTGTTTGCCAGGAGATATAAATTTGGTGCTGGCATTTATACACCAAATTCCTAAACCAAATCTGCACTTTCTGGCACAAAATCTCATCAAACTATATCACATTTTGAGGATTTTTTTGCCAGAAGACACAGATTTTGTGCAGTAATTTGGTGTATAAATTTTAGCACCAAATCTGCAACTCCTGGCAAAAAAAATCACATCAAAACTTCATAGCAAGGAGATGCAGATTTGAAAGAGGACTTGAAGCTGTGCTCTTCCGATCACCTGTGCTGTACAGAGCACTGCTTAAGTATCAGCAGCAGCATCTGCATGAGCCTGAGCATCAACATCAGCAGTAGCCTCAGCATGAACATCAGCCTCATAATCAGCATTACCATCAGCCTCAGCACCGCTATGTGTGGCGCCCTGGCCGGGCCAGGTAGTCACAGATAGGGCCCCGCACTACACCTTTCCCTCACAGGTAACACACAGCCAAACACTTACACCCTAGTCACCTCGCTCAGGGCTGATGGACACACCAGGGGGCAGAACCAGGCAGTTGGAAGACACCCACCGAGGAGTTCGGATAGCCTGAGGCAAAAGAAAAGTAGACAGTTGAGTAGTAGAGTTCAAGGAGAGTGGAGGCCAGGCCTGTGACAGGGCCTGAGACAAACTGACAGGTGACAGGGTTGGAGCCCTGGTGCCTTTGGCTTGGAGGCAGATGGTGGTCTCGTCTGCAGGAGCCAGGAAGATGGCTAGGTGGAACCGAGGTGGACCGGGACAGGGTTGTAGCCCGCCGGTACCGACCCGGGGAACCGACCCGGAAACCGGAGCACAAAGGGGGTACTCAGACCCTGAAGCTAGGTCCAGAAACTACTGGGACTAGTTAATTAACTGATTGAGGCCAGGACTCTAGGTCCTGTCCCACCCAAAGTCCCGACTGAAGACAACAGCCCACCGAGAAGGGATAAAAGGCCACCGCTGTGGCTCAGAGATCCCACAGGCCAGTGTCTGCGGGCAAGGGCTCCTTAGGCTGTCACAAGCTGGGAGTGGACTCCTGGAGTTGCAAGCACAGGCAGTCCACCGTTCTAAAAAAGGTTGCGGGAGAAAGACAGACCACCAGCCGGGTGGGGGAACCAGAGCACAGCCGGCTGCGGGCACCGACCACCATCACCTCGGTTTACCAGAGACTTGTGTGTTTACTAATAATGAGTACATCAGCACCCTTCGGTCGCCCAACTCTCTGCACCGCCAAGCTCCCAACGGGTCCCGGGTCACCATCCCTGCCCACGGAGGGGTTAACAACTTGCTGCAAAACATTTTCCCCGGGTGCCCCATAACTGCAGCGGTGGTGTCCAATATCACCACACACCGTGCGTGGCATCACGAACTCCGTATGGCGCAGCCCGTACATCTACGTCCTACACCCACCATCCCATCACCTTCCCTTTACATTTGAAGTAACCGTGAGGCCCCCGGGTCCAGAGACCCTCGAGCCACCTACCAGAAGGGCCGGAACCGAGCGGCTCGGCTGCCGCCGAGCACGGGGCGGTACACCACTACATCTCCCCCGGGTGCCCCATAACAGCAGCGGTGGTGCCCCCAACTCACCACACACCGTGCGTGGCGTCACAAACTCCGTACAGCCCAGCACGTACATCTACGTCCTACACCCACCATCCCATCACCTTCCCTTTACATTTGAAGTGACCGTGAGGCCCCCGGGTCCAGACACCCTCGAGCCACCTACCAGAAGGGCCGGATCCGAGCGGCTCGGCTGCTGCCGAGCACGGGTCGGTACACTATGTATTAAATAAAACATGATCTCCTATGAAGGCTGTCTCACATGAGGATAGTAATGACAGACACAGTGTTCATCAGCTGTCATAACAACGCTGCTCAAAATCACGTGAAGGGGCGCTGATGGGCGGGATTAGTGACAGATGTGGGAATTGCATATACTAAATATTGATTATATTATCGTTCAGCATCAGCTTCAGCATCAACATCAACAACAGCATCAGCATCAACATCAGAATCAGCATCAGCACCAGCATTAGCCTCAACATCCAAATCAGTATCAGCATCAACACCAGCATCAGCCTCAACATCAGAATCAGCATCAGAACCAACATCAGAATCAGCATCAGCACCAGCATTAGCCTCAACATCCAAATCAGCATCAACACCAGCATCAGCATCAACATCAGAATCAGCATCAACACCAGCATCAGCATCAACATCAGAATCAGCATCAGCATCAGCATCAGCATCAGCATCAGCATCAACATCAGAATCAGCATCAGCACTAGCCTCAACATCCAAATCAGCATCAACTTCAGCATCAGCATCAACATCAGAATCAGCATCAACTTCAGCATCAGCACCAACATCAGAATCAGCATCAGCACCAGCATTAGCCTCAACATCCAAATCAGCATCAACACCAGCATCAGCATCAACATCAGAATCAGCATCAACACCAGCATCAGCATCAACATCAGAATCAGCATCAGCATCAGCATCAGCATCAACATCAGAATCAGCATCAGCACCAACATTAGAATCAGCATCAGCACCAGCATTAGCCTCAACATCCAAATTAGCATCAACACCAGCATCAGCATCAACATCAGAATCAGCATCAACACCAGCATCAGCATCAACATCAGAATCAGCATCAGCATCAGCATCAACATCAGAATCAGCATCAGCACCAACATCAGAATCAGCATCAGCACCAGCATTAGCCTCAACATCCAAATCAGCATCAACACCAGCATCAGCATCAACATCAGAATCAGCATCAACACCAGCATCAGCATCAACATCAGAATCAGCATCAGCATCAGCATCAGCATCAACATCAGAATCAGCATCAGCAGCAACATCAGAATCAGCATCAGCACCAGCATTAGCCTCAACATCCAAATCAGCATCAACACCAGCATCAGCATCAACATCAGAATCAGCATCAACACCAGCATCAGCATCAACATCAGAATCAGCATCAGCATCAACATCAGAATCAGCATCAGCACCAACATCAGAATCAGCATCAGCACCAGCATTAGCCTCAACATCCAAATCAGCATCAACACCAGCATCAGCATCAACATCAGAATCAGCATCAACACCAGCATCAGCATCAACATCAGAATCAGCATCAGCATCAGCATCAACATCAGAATCAGCATCAGCACCAACATCAGAATCAGCATCAGCACCAGCATTAGCCTCAACATCCAAATCAGCATCAACACCAGCATCAGCATCAACATCAGAATCAGCATCAACACCAGCATCAGCATCAACATCAGAATCAGCATCAGCATCAGCATCAGCATCAACATCAGAATCAGCATCAGCATCAGCACTAGCCTCAACATCCAAATCAGCATCAACTTCAGCATCAACATCAGAATCAGCATCAACTTCAGCATCAGCACCAACATCAGAATCAGCATCAGCACCAGCATTAGCCTCAACATCCAAATCAGCATCAACACCAGCATCAGCATCAACATCAGAATCAGCATCAACACCAGCATCAGCATCAACATCAGAATCAGCATCAGCATCAGCATCAACATCAGAATCAGCATCAGCACTAGCCTCAACATCCAAATCAGCATCAACTTCAGCATCAGCATCAGCATCAGCATCAGCATCAGAAATGTCATCAGCACCGATATGTATGAGAAAAACCATGATTTCCTATCAAATCTGTTTCACATGAGGCTTGGTAATCACAGACAAAGGGGTCATCAGCTGTCATAATATTGCTGAGTAAAATCCCATGAAGGGGATGCTGATGGGCGGGATTAGTGACACACTCCTTGTCAGTTGTGGGAATTGCATATAGTAAATATTGATTATAATGTAGTTCAGCATCAGCACCAGGATTAACATCAACACCAGCATCAACATCAGCATCAGCCTCAGCATCAACATCAACATCAGCATCAACATCAGCATCAGCCTCAGCATTAACATCAACACCAGCATCAACATCAGCATCAGCCTCAGCTTCAATATCAATATCAGCATCAGCCTCAGCTTCAATATCAACATCAGCATCAGCCTCAGCATCAACATCAACACCAGCATCAACATCAACATCAGCATCAACATCAGCATCAGCCTCAGCATTAACATCAACACCAGCATCAACATCAGCATCAGCCTCAGCTTCAATATCAACATCAGCATCAGCCTCAGCATCAACACCAGCATCAACATCATCAGCCTCAGATTCAATATCAACACCAGCATCAGCCTCAGAACTAGCATCAGCACCAGCATCATCATCCAAATCTCCATCAGCCTTAAAATCAGCCTCAGCCTTATAATCAGCCTCAGCATCAGCATCAGCACCAGCTGCAGCATCAACATGAGCATCAGCCTTAGAATAGGCATCAGCACCGCCACGTATGAGAAAAAACAAGATGTCCTATGAACGCTGTCTCACATGAGGACGGTAATGACATCAGTTGACCCCCATCTGTCATAACATCGCTGCTCAAAGTCATGTGAAGGGGCGCTGATAGGCGGAATTACTGACGCGCTTCCTTTCAGTTGTGGGAATTGCATATACTAAATTTAGATTGTATTATAATTATAAAAGTCCAAGCTAGAAATTGGCATTGAATAATCTTTGAGTCCACGGTGAGTGGATTCTGCACCGTGTCACGCAGGAGAGCTGATCCTTGGAGCCACACATGAGCAATAATAACAACGATCTTGTGGTTTTCTCGGCATCAAGTGTCATAATCTGAAGAGAGAGCATGAAAATGTGATTATACTCGTATTCATCGCCTTTCATAATAACATCAATACATGTCACCGGCTCAGAATACACTCCTGACAGTTTAACAACAAGTGTGTCAGCTGTGAAGAGCGCGCTGTATAATTCATGGCGTGAATGCAATATCCTTATGTGATGTGTCCTATTCACAGAAGAGGGGTTTTTTTGCTTTTTTTTATAGATGGTGAGAATCAGTGAAAATATAAATGAGGTTTAATGGATTATTTGGACTTGGAGTTGTAGTGTTTCAACATCTGGGGAATCCAAGGTATTTCCAGTAGCACTAGCAAGTCACAGTTTTCCAACTTTTGGTCTCCTGTAGGCCTAAAATAGAGATGAACGAATACATTTGCAAGACCGTCGTTCAGCTGCCGCATCAGCATTTTGGACCTGCTGGGATCATGGTCACAAAGGGCCTAGTGATCAGAAGATAAGCCGGAGATGCCACCAGGTAGGAGGCCATTCACAAAGCATGGCTGCTGGAACAGGGTCCTTCCAATCAATTCACTCAACTCCAGTTTCCAAAGAAAAAAATATTGTACCTCATCCGTCCCAATGGATTGGTGACCACTGCAAAGCTGCATAATACTATGTAATCTGATATTGGTGTTCTGCAAATTCATTCCCAAAAATTATTTGCAACACTCTGAGGCAAGGGCTGGCAAAACTTAGTCTGGGGGCAAGTGTTGACGACATGGACTCTGTCAGTGCCTAGCATGGGTTAAATTTCTTAAATTCAGCCAGACATGAAGATAGTTTGTTTATAGACGGGTGATAAGCCCCTCATTGTTTCTATAAGACTCTTAAGGCTGCTTTACACCAGGAAATCTATGGTGCGATAGATCGTCGGGGTCACGGTTTTTGTGACGCACATCCGGCATCGCTGGCGATGCCGGCCTGTGTGACACCTCCTAGCGACGCAGTATCGTTCACAAATCGTGAGTCGGGTACTGCTCGTTAGGTTCCATAATATCGGTTGATTTAGTTGACCATCGTTTCCGTGGTAGCACACGCCGCTCCGTGTGACACCACGGGAACGATGAGCAACTCACCTGCCTCCCGCGGCCGCCGCCGGCTCTATGTGGAAGGAAGGAGGTGGGCGGGATGTTTACATCCCGCTCATCTCCGTCCCTCCGCTTCCATTGGCCGACGGCCGTGTAACGTCGCTGTGACGCCGAACGTCCCTCCCACTCCAGGAAGTGGACGTTCGCCGCCCACAGCGAGGTCGCACGAGAGGTAAGTATGTGTGACGGGGGCTACTGACTTTGTGCGACACGGGCAGCGATTTGCCCGTGACGCAAAAAGGACGGGGGCGGGTACGATCGATTGTGAAATCGCACAATCGGTCATACCGTGTAAAGCAGGCTTTAGGAGTCTTGTGTTACAGTTCCTGTTGACTCATGTTATTGCCTTGGCCAGTGAAGGTCAGATACCCAGACAAATCAATTATGCGAACCTCCCATTGTATTGCGATATAACTTAGTTGTCTCTCCCTCCTGTCTGCCAGACATCATCACTACTAGGGATATTTTGTATACGGCTTGAAATCTAGCCAATAAGAGCCCAGACTTATCCACCAATCGTGAAGACCCCAATGGTCTGAATGGAGAGCTCAGGGGTATAAGAAGGAGGACTGTCCATTGCCCGGGAGACTCTTGCTACATGATACCAATCTAGGACCTGCGGATCCAATTGGCAAGCCAGAACTGAAACCTAGATTATAATACTATATGGACTTAAGCATCAAATGCAAGGATTTGGCTGAGATATCAATGACTACCTAAGTAAGGAATCCAGCTTGGGACAATCCAGTCACCTGACTACAAGCTTTGCAGTCCTCAGCCAGCTTCCTAAATCTGGCGTTATTCCTTTCTCGGTGGGTGCTCGCCGAAAGCGGGGTGCTGCTGGTTTGGAGTAAATAGCCCTGGAAGCTCTGAGGCACGGACATTCTAATCCCTGATGAGCCAGCGGAAGGGTGAGACTCTGTTGCCGGTTACATTTCGTGGTTTTGCTGGTTATGTGCCCTATGCCAATAATTGTTTGGGGATCCAATAAAGTCTTACTATTGTGATTCTCTCATCCTATGTTGTCTGAGTAGTGTTCCGCTCACGGTTAAGGAGGTCGGGCGTTCAGTTGGGATGAGCCCTGAGCCACGCTGTCTTTCTAAAGGTGGCCGGATGAGCAGACGAGAGCACCCACTGACCCCGTATCTCCACAGCAAGCACAATGCAGTGGCCCCAAATGGCGAAGCCTGTCCTTGGGTCTTATGTGGCAATGTGGCACTTGGTGCATAGAGCACGTCGGTATCCGAGGTACAGCGGCTAGGAACCCAATTAATAAAATTCACGCTTTCTGCTGTATTGTTAGAAATTAATCACAAATGGGTTACTTATCGTTAATGACATGCAAACGCTTTTGAAATGAAACCTTTATTATAATAAAATAACATTACTAAAATACACATACAAGTATAAAACAGTATCACAAATGGAGCACCCCAAGGGGCGGATGGTAGAAATTGGGAACACCTAACAGACATCCAATTAGAGGTAAAGAAAAAAAAATAAAGGACTAAAAACAATCGATCCAAGCAAACAAAATGTGCAGAAAAAAATACATGTAAAAGATCTTTGTGTATGTATAAATAACCAGGGCTTATACTAATAAATAAGGACACATAGTGCTAAAGGCCAATGTAGGGGGGACACAAAGTGTGACAACACAGACTTTTTCAATGTGTGTCGTGGGTTAAAATTTCTTACATTAGCCAGACGTATTGTTCTTCTGTGTGTTAACTCATGTTTGCTAAACTATTGTTTCTACCAGACCCTCTGAGCGTCCATTGTAATGTAGTTGTGTATTGCTAATCTAATGTAAATTACCTTAGTAGCCATTGTCTAGTCTGTGACTTGCAGACTCCATGTAGATATCCTCAGTCTTTCTATCCACATCATCCAATAAGAGAAGCAACCTTGTACAACCAATTCGATAAGGGCACAGTATATCCATAGGGAAGGCGCGGGCTATAAAAAGGGGACTTCCTTAAGTCACCAGTTGATGGATGTGCATGATCCAGTCTAAGCTCTTAGGAGCTGGCTAGGGGATCAGGACCAAGATACCTTGTGGACTCGGTCTAGGGACTTTGGCTCCGACTAGAAGAATACTTGGCTACATGACTTCTAACCAGAGACTACTTAAGGAGGAAACCCAGGTTGGGACAATCCAGTCACCTGGTACAGACTTTGCAGACCTCAGCCAGCTTCCTAAACCTGGCGTTATTCCAGTCTCGGTGGGTGCCCGCCAAAAGCGGGGTGCTGCTGGATTGGAGTAAACAGCCCTGGAACCTCTGAGGCATGGACATTCTAATCCCTGGTGAACCAGTGGAAGGGTGAGACTCTGTTGCCTGTTACATTTGTGTGTTTTGCTGGTTATGTGCTATGTGCCGTTAATTGTTTGGGGATCCAATAAAGTCTTAATATTGTGATTCCCTCACCCTGTCTTGTCTGAGTAGTGTTCCGCCCACGGTTAAGGAGGTCATGAGTTCAGTTGGGATGAGCCCTGAGCCACGCTGTCTTTCTAAAGGCGGCTGGGCCAGCGGACAAGAGCACCTACTGAGCCCCGTGTCTCCACAACAAGTGTGTCCATGGATGAGCATAAATTTACAGTTCATAGAGGACACGTGTGTCTAACTATACTGAACATACTAAATCATAAATAAATACATCAAAAGACAGAGACACATATGATGAAGATCCAAAGGGGATGGAAACAGACCATAATTACCAATAACAGAAGTCTACAAAGAGAGGGTGAGTTGCGGCGTCTCTATGCACCTGATGCACGTTTCGCGTCTATAATGCTTCATCCTGGACGTTGCATATCCTTTTTGTTTATTATTTTCCTGCTGTTTTGAGCCACCCACTTTTTGATTGTGTTATTGGTGTTTATGCAAATCCATGTGGCCATTACACGCAATCTGCAGTTAATATCTAATTATATATCAGAATGTGACTGCACCTGTCGCGCTAGGTCCCAGAGGACACCTGGCGAGTGGTGCAACACAGAAGGAACACCAGGGTGAGGGGTGCGGAGTCACCTCCTAAAACTCACCAGAGGCTGATGCCTGCACTCTGTAATGCCCCTAGATTAGCCCTTCCCCTGTGCACCATCACATGCCTAGGCCCTTGTTAGCCCTGAACTTACCCTGACTAGTGAGAGCCAATAAGAGGACGCCACTGCTATTAAACAACACGAGGTAAGAAAGACAAAAAGGTGGGCACAACAAATAATACTTGAGCAGAATATTCTCAGCTACAGCTAAAGCGACACCTCAGCTTTCTCCAGAGACTGGCTCCTTCCAAGTGGACAGCATAGGTATGAGCTATAACCGGCAGGAAGAAGTGTGGAATGGATACTTATAGCATAATGAAGTGGCTGTAACTGGGGTTACAACTACCTGTTAGATCATTGCAGGATAGAAATGGTCCTTAACTCTTCAGTACCGGAAGTATCAGGATGAACGACAAGCAGGCACTAAAGTGGATCTGCAATCAACAATACATTGTGACATGCTGATCCCAGATCCCCTCGAGATCACATCCGGCTGTGACCCACACACGTGACATTATCTAGTGGAAAAACACAAATTGATTCAAATTATTAGCAGCCACACCTCAAACATGACCTTGTCCCTCAAAGTATAGGAAAATGATGCTAAAACACAGGATACAAGCTAAAGACACTGACAATCGGGGTACAGGATAATGGCACTAACATTAGGGTTACAGGATAATGATACTGACAATCGGGGTACGAAATATTAACACTGACATTTGGTGCACAGTGTAATGACAATGATACTTGGGGTAGAGGATTATGAGACTGAAGACGTATGATGTACAAGATAATGACACAGAACCAAAAACAGAACAAAAAAGGAGTTTTAAATGTGCAAAATATTTTTATTAGACCGAAAAATGTAAAATTACATCATAAAGAGTACAATGCAACAGATGAAGACTGAGGATGACCCTGTGCCTCTGGACCACCAGTAACTCAATTATTTAATAAGGGGCAAGACAGAAATGAAATATCCCATATCAGTATAAAGTGCCCAAGTGCATAAAGTGCATATAGATCTATCATCTAAAGTGGCCAGTGCCTGATCATAAAATATGCATACTGCCATCGAGGTCTTAGCACTTGGTTCTCCTTGTGCCTCTGGACCACCAATTTACTCGGGGTAAGCACCTTTTCTGCTATGCTGCATATTTTATGATCAGGCACTGGCCACTTTAGATGATAGATCTATATGCACTTTATACTGATATGGGATATTTCATTTCTGTCTTGCCCCTTATTAAATAATTGAGTTACTGGTGTTCCATGGGCACAGGGTCAGCCTCAGTCTTCATCTGTTGCATTGTACTCTTTATGATGTAATTTTACATTTTTCTGTCTAATAAAAAAATATTTTGCACATTTAAAACTCCTTTTTTCTTCTATTTTTGGTTCTATGTTATGGTGGAGTGTGCAGTCTTCTGTACATGCCTGCATGCACATTGTTGTCATTATCAAGACAATAATTTAGACCATGGGTGTGTTTGTGTTCTAAGATAATGACATAGTTGGGAGACAGGATAATGACATTAACACTGGGGGTACACGATAATGACACTGACACCGGGGGTACAGGATAATGACACCGGGGGTACAGGATAATGACACCGGGGGTACAGGAAAATGACACCGGAGGTACAGGATAATGATACTGGGGTACAGGATAATGACACTGACACTGGGGGTACAGGATAATGATGCTATCCCTGGGGGTACAGGATAATGACACTGACACTGGGGGTACAGGATAATGATGCTATCCCTGGGGGTACAGGATAATGACACTGACACTGGGGGTACAGGATAATGATACTGGGGTACAGGATAATGACACTGACACTGGGGGTACAGGATAATGACACTGGGGTTACAGGATAATGACACTGACACTGGGGTGCAGGATATTGACACTGACACTGGGGGTACAGGATAATGACACTGGAGGTACAGGATAATGACACTGACACTGGGGGTACAGGATAATGACACTGGAGGTACAGGATAATGACACTGACACTGGGGGTACAGGATAATGACACTGGAGGTACAGGATAATGACACTGACACTGGGGGTACAGGATAATGACACTGACACTGGGGGTACAGGATAATGACACTGACACTGGGGGTACAGGATAATGACACTGACACTGCGGGTACAGGATAATGACACTGGGGGTACAGGATAATGACACTGACACTGCGGGTACAGGATAATGACACTGACACTGCGGGTACAGGATAATGACACTGACACTGGGGGTACAGGATAATGACACTGACACTGCGGGTACAGGATAATGACAGTGACACTGGGGGTACAGGATAATGACACTGACACTGGGGGTACAGGATAATGACACTGACACTGGGGGTACAGGATAATGACGCTGACACTGCGGGTACAGGATAATGACACTGACACTGGGGGTACAGGATAATGACACTGACACTCTAGGGGTACAGGATAATGACACTGGGAGTACAGGATAATGACACTGACACTGCGGGTACAGGATAATGACACTGACACTGGGGGTACAGGATAATGACACTGACACTGGGGGTACAGGATAATGACACTGACACTGGAGGTACAGGATAATGACACTGACACTGGGGTACAGGATAATGACGCTGACACTGGGGATACAGGATAATGACACTGACACTGGGGGTACAGGATAATGACACTGACACTGGGAGTACAGGATAATGACACTGACACTGCGGGTACAGGATAATGACACTGACACTGCGGGTACAGGATAATGACACTGACACTGGGGGTACAGGATAATGACACTGACACTGCGGGTACAGGATAATGACGCTGAGACTGGGGGTACAGGATAATGACACTGACACTGGGGGTACAGGATAATGACACTGACACTGGGGGTACAGGATAATGACACTGACACTGGGGGTACAGGATAATGACGCTGACACTGGGGGTACAGGATAATGACACTGACACTGCGGGTACAGGATAATGATGCTAACCCTGGGGGTACAGGATAATGACACCAACACGGGGGGTACAAGATAATGACACTGACACTGGGGGTACAGGATAATGATACCAACACTGGGGGTACAGGATAATGACACCAACACTGGGGGTACAGGATAATGACACTGACACTGGGGGTACAGGATAATGACACCAACACTGGGGGTACAGGATAATGACACTGACACTGGGGGTACAGGAAAATGACACTGACACTGGGGGTACAGGATAATGACACTGACACTGGGGGTACAGGAAAATGACACTGACACTGGGGGTGCAGGATAATGACACTGACACTCGGGTTACAGGATAATGACACTGACACTGGAGGTACAGAATAATGACACTGACACTGGGGGTACAGGATAATGACACTGACACTGGGGGTACAGGATAATGACACTGACACTGGGGGTAAAGGATAATGACACTGACACTGGGGGTACAGGATAATGGCACTGGGGGTACAGGATAATGACACTGACACTGGGGTAAAGGATAATGACACTGACACTGGGGGTACAGAATAATGACACTGACACTGGGGGTACAGAATAATGACACTGACACTGGGTGTACAGAATAATGACACTGACACTGGGGGTGCAGGATAATGACTGACACTCGGGGTACAGGATAATGACACTGACACTTGGAAAGCAGGACAATGACACTGACACTGGGGTAAAGGATAATGACACTGGGTGTACAGGATAATGACACTGACACTTGGGAAGCAGGACAATGACACTGACACTGGGGTAAAGGATAATGACACTGGGGGTACAGGATAATGACACTGACACTTGGGAAACAGGACAATGACACTGACACTGGGGGTACAGGACAATGACACTGACACTGGGGGTGCAGGATAATGACACTGGGGGTACAGGATAATGACAACGATACTTCGGGTACAAGATAATGACACTGAGACTCAGGATACAGGACAGTGATACTGACTAGTGATGGCCGAACCTTAACTGTAAAGTTCGGAGGTCCATATTGGACACCTAGTGTCCATGCACGGACCGCAAACAGCAAACATGTACTTCTCCGCGATGTCAGTGTTGCTGTTTGGGTTTGGCCACCATATAGGGATTAGAGCAAGACAGTTAAGGGCGCTTTACACGCAGTGACATCGCTAGCGATGTCACTGGTGAAAGCACCCGCCCCCGTCGGTTGTGCATCATGGGCAAATCGCTGCCCTGGTGCACAATATCGCTTACACCCATCACACGGACTTACCTGCCTAGCGACGTCACTGTGACCGGCGAACCACCTCCTTTCTAAGGGGGCGGTTCATGCGGTGTCACAGCAACGTCACACGGCAGCCGTCCAATAGAAGCGGAGGGGCAGAGAGCAGCCGAAGGTAAGACATGCCCACCTCATTGCTGGAGTATGCAGGTACAATGTGTTTCGTCGTTCCTGCGGTGTCACACATAGCGATGTGTGCTGCCACAGGAACGACAAACAACCTGCGTCCTGCAACAGTAACGATATTTGGGATTTGAACGATGTGTCAACGATCAATGATAAGGTAAGTAATTTTGATCCTCGTTCGTAGCTGTCACACGTTAAGACATCGCTAACGAGGCCGGATGTGCGTCACGAATTCCGTGAGCCCAATGACATCTCGTTAGCGATGTCGCAGCGTGTGAAGCCCCCTTTATACTTACAGAGTATCTGCAGGGCTTTCACACTGTTTCCAGGACCAATAATTAACTCTCATACATATTCACTACTTCCCCCTCCCACCCTCTGTTACAGTGTCTTTGATTGGTTGTAGTCAACCTGTTGGTGTGCCAGCATCTGTGATTGGTTGTGGAATGTAAAATAAATAAATAATTGAAAAAAAAACAGTTTTGGATCCTTCGTATATTGATACTCAGTGCAGATAAAGTAGATAGCTAGACATTGCCGTCCCCAGTTGTGTGTCAAAATAAGCAGGATCCTATGTGCCTTTTTTAAATTATTTAAATAAATAATTTGTAAGAACAGCGTGCGGTCCTTTCCAATTTTGATACCCAGTCAAGATAAAGTGGACAGTTGGGGGCTGTTATTCTCAGGCTGGGAAGGGCCATAGTTACTGGGCCCTCCCCAGCCTAAGAATAGCAGCCCGTAGCTGGCCTAGTATTGTCGTATCCATTAGATGCACCAATTCCGATGCTCTACTGGGCTTATCCCCGATTGCCCTGGAGTGGTGGCAATCGGGGTAATATAAGAGGTTAATTACAGCAGTGATTTGTCAAAAAAATCACAGCAGTTATGCACAATGTTAGTAATAGGGAGAGGTCTATGATACCCCAATTACTAACCCTGGAACTCAAAAAAAATAAACCCGAACCACAGAAAAAGATCTTTTATTTTTTTTAAAAAAAACACCCTCATTATCCAATTTATTAACCCGCAAAACACTCCTGCAGATCCAAAATAATCCACACCACAATGTCCCATGATGATCCCGGCTTTGCTACATATATGTTTGCAGTGTACTGTCATATTATATAATGCCACTGAGCACAGCAGCATCAGGGAAACATTGTTGGAGACTCAGCTGTGAAAGAGTCAGCCAGTGAGCTCATCTGTTGGTCAAAGTTGAGGTTTCTACGGTACCCCAGCTGTGACCTCAATTGTAATGCTGCCACCAGGGGGAGCCAGAGCTCTGCAGCAGAAGACACTACACAGAGCAATGAGAACCAGGAAGTGAATACACAGCGTTCTCATACACTACCTCACAGCACAGCTGAAAAGCAGAGCTGCAGGACATGCAAGGAATAGTCAGGCAGGCTGGGTCAAATACAGTACGGGCAAAAGCAGGACCAGAGGAACAAGCAGAAGCGGAGTCAAAGTCAGGCCAAGGTCAGTACCGGAAGAAGCAACCGAATGGGGAAATAGGAGAGGGGACAGAGGACAGGAGGAATGACCAGGGGATGGAACACAGACAAGGGCACAGGGGCACAGAAACAGGCAGAACAGGATATCACTCACAGGACCAGCAATCACAGGCAAAGCAGTGCTAAGCTTATAGCCGGCGCTGGTTCACTGGAAATGTCAGCTTTTAAGGCATCCAGGGTCCGGAAGTGAGGCCCGAGAGAAGGCTCCGCCCCCTAGCCATGTGGACGGGGAGGCGAACCATGACACAAGTAAACTGAGGTGAACTCACTGAACTCAGTGACCTCAACTCAGGAAAAGTCCTAGACCACAATGCCGGATGAAGATACTAGGTTTTATGTGCACATTAAGTATTTGGTTGCAGGCATTTCTGCACCAGATCTGCATATCCTGACAGAAAAACACACTCAAACCGCAAAAAATTGCATGCATATTTAGTGCGTTTTTTTGCCAGGAGATGCAGATTTGGTGTAGAAATGTCTGCATCCAAATACTCAATGCGCACACATTGCCTAATCCGGCATTGACTTACCTGAGGTCACAGCGGGGGTACCGTTGTTACCCCAACTGTGACATTAGGTAAACTGACCTCTGGTGAACTCATTGAACTGAGTGACCTCACTTCAGGTGAAGACTGAGCTGTCTGCTTTACCATAGCAAATAGGAATAACGTTTGGAACACCATTCTAAGTCCGAACTGGGTGCAAAAACCTAAAAAAAAATGAATTGATACTGAATTGATCAATGCAATAGAGCCCCAACACTACGCCAAAGTATTTCTCTACGTTGGGGTCCCTAGCTTGTGTGTGTCCTCTCATGCAGTTAAAAAACCTACCGTGTATGGGAAGCTGAGACCCAGGCTATTTATGCGTATGATATGGATTGGCAATAGGTGTGGTTGGGGAGGGTTCACAAACGAAAAAATACTAACAAATAGGAATAACGTTTGGAACACCATTCTAAGTCCGAACTGGGTGCAAAAACCTAAAAAAACATCACTATGGGGAGATAAGGTATGCACACCAGTGACTATGTAAGGGGAATACATGAAATAGCAGAAACTGCTGTGTGAATACTGACTTGAAAAATCCAATAGCTATATGCAAGAGTGAATATGTGAAAAATTGAATTTTTTAGGTTTTTGCACCCAGTTCGGACTTAGAATGGTGTTCCAAACGTTATTCCTATTTGTTAGTATTTTTTTGTTTGTGAACCCTCCCCAACCACACCTATTGCCAATCCATATCATACGCATAAATAGCCTGGGTCTCAGCTTCCCATACACGGTAGGTTTTTTAACTGCATGAGAGGACACACACAAGCTAGGGACCCCAACGTAGAGAAATACTTTGGCGTAGTGTTGGGGCTCTATTGCATTGATCAATTCAGTAGCTAAATTTCTCTTTATTCATATATTCATGGCAGTAATGCAGATTCCATTTTTCACATATTCACTCTTCCATATAGCTATTGGATTTTTCAAGTCAGTATTCACACAGCAGTTTCTGCTATTACATGTATTCCCCTTACATAGTCACTGGTGTGCATACCTTATCTCCCCATAGTGATGTTTTTTTAGGTTTTTGCACCCAGTTCGGACTTAGAATGGTGTTCCAAACGTTATTCCTATTTGTTAGTATTTTTTCGTTTGTGAACCCTCCCCAACCACACCTATTGCCAATCCATATCATATGCATAAATAGCCTGGGTCTCAGCTTCCCATACACGGTAGGTTTTTTAACTGCATGAGAGGACACACACAAGCTAGGGACCCCAACGTAGGGAAATACTTTGGCGTAGTGTTGGGGCTCTATTGCATTGATCAATTCAGTAGCTAAATTTCTCTTGATTCATATGTTCATGGCAGTAATGCAGATTCCATTTTTCACATTTTCACTCTTGCATATAGCTATTGGATTTTTCAAGTCAGTATTCACACAGCAGTTTCTGCTATTTCATGTATTCCCCTTACATAGTCACTGGTGTGCATACCTTATCTCCCCATAGTGCTTTACCATAACTGTTTAGAAAAAATAGGAGGGACCTTATGATTTTTTATAACCAGGTTTTTACAACCACGCAATGTAAAGCAGAGAGCTGAGAGCTCTTATTATCAATGAATGGGAATGGGAAGGTTCATGGTTATTTGATGCTTTCCAGCCTAAATATACCAATCTGTAGCTGCCCCAGAAGTGGTGCATCCATTAGATGCAAAAATTCTGGTGCTTTGCCTAGCTCTTTCCGATTGCCCTGGTGTGGTGGCAATCATAGTAATAATTTATGGGGTTGATGTCAGCTGTGAATTAGCAGCTGACATCAAGCCCAGGGATTAGTAATGGAGATGTGACGCCCTGGGCAAGCCAGGGATCACAGGTCATAACACCACCACACCCTACACCCCAGATAGGAACACCTAGGCTAACCTAAAATCCTTGTTGCCTTCCTCCAGGGGCTGATGTCCACACCAGGGGGTGGGCCAGGCGGTTGGCTCTGCCCACCGAGGAGTTCACAGCCCTGGAGGCGGGAAAACCAGGCAGTCAAGCTAGGGAAGTGAAGGAGTGAAGAGATGAGTTTAGGAGGAGGAAGTAGAAGGAAGTGGTGGAGGCGCAAAGGAGAGGAGCTGAAGAAAGGGAAAGTGACAGTTAAGACAGCCTGAAGCTGGTCCGGGTGTGTGCCCCAGACTGAGACAGCAAGGTCAGCAGACGGCGGTGACTGTCTGCAGGGGTGGCTGTTTGGAGGTTGCTGAAAGGACCGCGGACGGGTGGTGGCCCGGCGGTACCGGAGCGGTATAGGAAGAACAGTCAGCACCAGTGGCAGGGGCCTTTCGGATCCCGGCAAGGCTAGGAGTCGCCGTGAATTTGCCAAATCCGTTAGTGAAGGGGACCTCTGGGTCTCCCAACAAGCAAGTCCCGATTGAAGGCAACAGTCCAACCGTTACAGAGAGACACCGCCACCGCCAGGGCACCAGTTTCTCAGGGCCAGCGCCTGCGGGCAAAGTAGGGCTCCTCCGGCCCATATCCAAGCCGGGGAGCGGGTTACCGGTGGGAACCCATCGAAACCATCATCATCTTAAGTGCAGGAAAAGGGACCGTCACCGTCAACTACTGGGGAAAAGCAAGTGCAGCCGTCCGTGGGAACCGTCTTTCCAGCCGTGTGTTTTACCGAGAACTGTGTCATCGTCTCAGGCTGAGTGAGTACCACAGTGCCGCAAGGCACAGCGCTGCCCCCGCGTCCCTGCACCCCACCAAGCCCTGCATCACGCACCTCATCACTGGGCCCCGGGACAACATCCCCCTACCCACGGAGGGGAGAACCAACAACTTTGCTGCTCACTGTCGTCAGTCCTTGGGATCCCCATACAGAGCAGCGGTGGTGTCAACAAATCACCACAACCATGGGTGGCGTCACGGACAATAAACTATCCCAAATCCCAATCCCCTTTCACTCACGGGCGAGGAGCGCCGCTCAAGTCCCCGGGATCCGGCCCATCGCTCGAGCCACCGAGCAGCAGCAGCAGGCCGCAGCAGCCGCAGCGGCAGCCGGACCCGAGCAGTGGGAGAGCGCGGCGTCCCCTCCTCCGCCCGCGACAGAGAGACATCTATTAGACACCCCCATTACTAACATGCCAAGTATAGAGTTAAAAAAGATACAGACAGGAAAAAAATTATATTTAGAAAAAAAAATAAAAACACTTCCAAACTCCCTCATTCACTAATTAATTAAAATAAAAACAAAAATAGGAAAATCAGACGTAATCCACGAAATGAGATGTAATCCAATAATGGGAACCTGAAAGACATAAAAAGAGAAGGGTTAAATGAATGAAAACAGGATGGTGTTCCACTTCCCTACTTTACTAGCTCCCAAAAAATCTCACAGGTTCGACGTGAACCATAGTGATCCCATGATATCCGTCAATTCTCTAATAAATGCTATGGAGCCTGGTTCTGAGAAATATAATGTTACTAGCTGTAGTACCCGGCGTTGCCCGGGATAGTAACTGTTGCTCTCACAGTCTCTGTCTGTCTCTCTTTTTGTCTGTATCTGTCTGTGTCTGTCTCTCTGTATCGCTTTGTCTGTCTGTCTCTTTCCCTGTCTGTCTGTGTCTCTCTCTTTGTCTGGCTTTGTCTGTCTCTTTCCCTGTCTGTCTCTTTCCCTGCCTGTCTGTCTCTTTCCCTGCCTGTCTCTCTCTGTCTATTTTCCTATCTGGCTCTCTATCTCTTTCCCTGTCTGTCTCTTTCCCTGTTTTTCCCTGTCTGTCTCTTTGTCTGTGTCTTTGTGTTTGTCTGTGTTTGTCTGTCTCTTTGTCTTTTCCCTGTCTGTTTCTTTCCCTGTCTGTCTGTCTCTTTCCCTGTCTCATCGCACCTTTTCCCTGGCTGCATTGTGACACGCCAACACTCCATTTAAGGGCGTGGCTGCACATTCTCCTGAAGTTCTGGCTGCACTGTGGCTCCCAGCTCCATTGATTTTAATGGAGGCAGGTTAAAGCAGGTTAAAATTTCCCCTCAAAACATAGTCTATGACATTCCCTGAGTCAAATGGCTTTATAGATTACTAGCTGTACTACCCGGCTTCGCCCGGGTTAATAACTGCTGACAGGAAAAATGTAAAAGTGAACGGCAACAACTGGACATGTCATCTGTGAACCACTACATTTAATTGTACTATACTGATGTGGCTTCAAGCTACCACTAGGGGGCGCAGAGACTCAGGTAGGAAAAATACTCCTGAGTGTGGTTAGACAGAAGCCCACTAAAGCTCACTAACACAAGAGCAGGAATAGTCGATCAGTCAGGGTCTATGCCGGGATGTCACATCTGTACCGAAGAGAAAACAAAGTCAAAGAACAGAGCCGAGGTCAGATACCGGGAGAGCAAGTAAGCACAGCGAAGGATGTGGGGAACAAGGGACAGGACAGGAGACCGGAGGACAGGGAGGGTAGGAGGGATGGAGGTACGGATGGACGGACAGGAGGAACTGAGATCATGACAGGCCGAGAAAACGGAGTTCAGGTAGGGGGGACGGAGGTCAGGTTCGGTCAGGCAAGAGGGACAAAATTCAGGTTCGGCAAGGGAAGCAGAGGTCAGGAAAAACAGTACCGGGTAGCAGGACAAGAACCAGAGAACTTCTCACAGGAAAGGAGCACACATCAGAGCTGGAAATATCACTGGCGGCGTCCTGGAGGCAGCAGCACCAAGATATGGCAGCGTGACCCCCACAACGAGGACAAAAAACAGGCCCCTCCCCAGAGACCAAAACCCGGGAGGCAAGATACATGCACCGGCTTAGTAACGGCAGAGCCATGCATGAATCATAACATTTGGTTTACACAGCGTCAAGTGAAGAACTAGTATTACTTTATATGTTTCTCAACGCTGGCAGGAAACTAGCCAGGTCTTTCATCGGGAAGGAACAGCCACGGGAAGGGCAGTCTCCAGTGAAGGAGACCACCTATGCCAAACATTGTATCCATCCACAGACAGCTGTTTCGGGGTATTTGCCCCTCATCAGTGTGGAGTAGGAAACTGGCTAGTGGGAGCAATGCCTAGTAGAAGACTACATAAGCAAGGATAGTTGACCTTAGGGAGATCAACATCCAACACCGCGGAGACACCATCACGTGTTTCTCAACGCAGTGATTCTAGAGCAATACTCCCTGGGAAATATGCAAAACAAAGCCGCGGAGACACCATCACATGTTTCTCAACGCTGCCAGGAAACTAGCAAGGTCTTTCACCGGGAAGGAATAACCACAGGAAGGGCAGTCTCCAGTCAAGGAGACCACCTATGCCAAACATGGTATCCATCCACAGACAGCTGTTTCGGGGTATTTTCCCATGATACCATGTTTGGTATAGGTGGTCTCCTTGACTGGAGACTGCCCTTCCCGTGGTTGTTCCTTCCCGGTGAAAGACCTGGTTAGTTTCCTGGCAGCGTTGAGAAACATGTGATGGTGTCTCCGCGGTGTTGGATGTTGATCTTCCTAAGGTCAACTATCCTTGCTTAGGTATTACTTTATAGTCACCGTATGGGGATAATATTAGTTGTTGTGTAATCAGGCAACAATTTTATACGTTAATAGAATGATCCCACCCAAATTTGTTGAACTAGACTGAATTTTGCTCAGTGTGAAAACTGATACATTTCAGGACAATTCTTGAAGATGACAAAGTAATAATGACAATTATATTAATAAGAAAAAAATTACTAAAATGTATATTTCCCTCCTAACAATAATTTATATATCTGCTTATTTTCTAACACGAGCATAAAACATTAAAAAAAAAGGTTTCCGCATGACTCCCACACCAAGTGCAAATAGGTGAGGACTCGGAGCAAGCCCCAACCTAAACCAGGAAAGAAAACAATTAATAGAGTCAATTTATTCCTTCATGGTGATTCAATCCCTATAAATTCAGGTTAACAAATAAACCCCTTGTTTTCAGCTGACAAGTAATTAGGCATTTTGTGAAACAATAAGGCAAATTACTTGAGCACCAGGACCAAATAATACATGAAATAATCATCATAAATACATAAGAAGCGAGGAGGACGACACCATTGTCCACAATATGCAAACAAAATAAACAAAGTCGCCTGAATAATAAAAGATGCAGAAATCATTGTTTGCATTGTTTAACCAGACAATAACAATGTACAAAAAAAACCAGCAGCGGGAACAATTCAGGAGGTAATTAGTCTCAGGGAACGCTATTATTATATATTTGTTTTATTGGAAGTCTATTGTATGGTTGAATAACTGAAAATGTGAGGAACAAAATCATTAAAAACATCACAAACGCTCCACGTGAGCTCCTTCTTCACAAAAAATAAACTAAAAAACAAAACATCCTAAAACCAATGCTAAGTCATTTTACATCTTTTCTTTGCCGTTAGTCATTGTTTTTAATGTCAGTTTATATAATATGGAGCTAAAAATGTTGACTCATTGTTTTGTGAAATCTTCATGGGATCTGTATGCTCAACAAAGTACAAAAAACTTCAAAATCAATCCTACACGTGAATATAAGAAACTTTAGATCTTATCATAGAATTCTGCTCTTTCTCCACTTATGAACCATTTCTTCCCCTCCCCAAACTTAGTATCTGTTTATAGTATCCCAGGGATATGGGGTACTCGGTTCCAGGCACAGTCTCTTTTGAGGGATTTCACGGTGGTGGCCGTTGCCCGGTTCCGTGCCCTGGGCCCTTTTTGCAATGGGGTTATTTACAGGGGATGTTGAGAAAATGTTTATACGTAACGCCACTTGCGGTGTTCCGGCCAAGTGTAGGGAGCTGCCGCTGCAGAATGTCTCTACTGGGGCTGGTGGTATTAGCAGCTAGAGTAGTAATCCCTCCGCAAGTAGGGTTTTGCCCCAGAGGGTGTATGGTGCAGTGGGCGTCGGAAGAAGGTAGTCCACACAGAGGTTTAGTGCAACTAGTTTACTCACTGCTGGTAGATGTTAACTGGTTGCCCGAAGCCAGCTGGTTTCGCCTCCAGGTCCCCTTTGTCCCAGTGCCAGTTTGGTTCTCTGGTACCTTCTTCCCCTGCACCTGTCTCTGGTAAGCGGGTTCCCATGGTATGGAACAACTGGGGGTCCCTGTCCTTTGTCCACTTCTATCCGCCTGACGGTAGCATGAACCCTGTGGGGTTAAAGTCTCTGGTCCTGTCCCCGATTCTCCCTTTGCTACTGAGTCTTCGGATTCTTTAGGGTCAGCAAGGTCTTTGATGGTCCCCTTGTTGTGCAGGTGTTAACAGGTTGGCTTGGAGCTCTTTCCTGTCCTAGGGTCCTGTACCCCGTCGGTGCGTAGTTCTGGGAGTACTCCACTGTACTCCATCGGCAACCACTTTTCCTGGGTACCAGGTCACCGTTAACCTAAGTCAGACCGTCATTTCACGTTCATCTTCACACACTACACACTACTGACTTCTACTGTCTACAGTCTGCCCCTCCCACCTGGTCATCTAGTGGACTGGATTGGCTCCACCTCTGGGCGGCCATCCATTGGTCCAACCCTAGCTATGTACCATTGTATGGGGGATTGTTTGGGGGAAACTTATATTACCTTGGTTACCTATTGGTACTGGCACTGGAGTTATGGGTCCCTAAGGGGATAGGCCCTGTATTCCTGGTGGGGATGCAGTACCTTGCAGCTCCCTGATGGCTTCAGGGGCACTACATATCCACTCAATTCTGTCTTTCTCAAGAGAAGATGGAAAGTCAGTCCAGTGAGGAGTCAGATTGCACTGCTAATGAGCTAGAGTGTGAAGGAGGAGTGAGAAAAAAAGCAGAGAGACACAGAAAGATAATGTTGAGCTTTCTGACAAGTCTTTTCCCTCATCACTGAGATAGATTCATAACTACACAGCTCAGTACTATGCTGCTGCTTCTTAAAGTGTGCTAAGAAATGAAGAGCAGATATCCCTCTCTGTGTGTTGTGCTGTATTGTACATCTAGTCTTCACCCATTAGTTCAAGGTCAATTGCAAATTGGCGATGGAGTCTGCAATGGAAAAAAGTGGCTATAAATCTTCTAACAACTATTGCAGCTCCCTCTGTACAGTTACCTGAAAGCAATTACCCTTTTGGTGTGATCAGATCCAGCGATCACCTAGAGATGTTAGATGATGCAGCTTGGTTTACATTTTCCCTGCAGCACCCACAGCAGGGGACATGTGGAATTGCATCCAGGGTATTTAAATATAAAGCTGGTCCTCCCAAGGTAAGAACGGACCTATGTCAGTAGCATTTGTCCTAGGCTCATATAAATTAGAGGGACATAACTTCTATGACTTCTAGTATGGATAAATAAATTCTATATTTTGATAATGATAGACTCATATATTTTTCAGGTTAAATTCATATTCACAGGGCTCAAATCTCCAAATTTTCACCTTTTGTTCAGCGTTATGAGTTTCAATAATTCTGCATCCTTTAGCCACCACTAGAGTGAACTCACTACGTACAGGTTTATACAGTCACCACTAGAGGGAGCTCAATACATACAGATTTATACAGCCACCACTAGAGAGAGCTCACTACATACAGATTTATACAGCCACCACTAGGAGGAGCTCACTACATACAGATTTATACAGCCACCACTAGAGTGAGCTCATTACATACAGATTGGCTATGTGCACACACTGCGTCTTTTTGACGCTGCGTTTTTGTGCGTTTTTGGCCGCTAAAAACGCACAAAAACGCACCTGCGTCGAAAAAACGCGGCAAAAAACGCACGCGTTTTGCCGCGATTTGGTGCGTTTTTTTGCTGCGTTTTGCTGCGTTTTTGCTCACTGCGTCTTTATGCGTTTTTTATCAGTGAACAAAAAAAACAAGGTCTGATGTCATTTCCTTCTTCAATGTGTTCTTCATTCTCCACTAGTGTATGCAGAAGAGCAGACAGCTGCAGAACTACAAGGCTCAGCATGCTCCATCCAGGACTATATGCTTGAGGGAGAGTCAGGGGGTGCAGACCTACAAGGCTCAGCATCCTCCTTCCAGGACTGTATGCAGGATTTCTTTGCCCCCCCAAACAAAAAAAATGACGTGGGCTTCGCCATATTTTTGTATACTAGCCGGATACAGCAGGCAGGTACGGGCTGCCCCCAACCCCCAGCTGCCTATTTGTACCCGGCTGGGAACCAAAAATATAGGGAAGCCCTTTTTTTTTAAATTATTTCATGAATTTCATGAAATAATTTAAAAAAAAAATGACGTGAGCTTCGCCCAATTTTTGAGTCCAGCCGGGTACAACTAGGCAGCTGGGGATTGGAATCCACAGTGCAGGGTGCCCATGCTTTCTGGGCACCCCCGCTGTGAATTGCAGTCCCGCAGCCACCCCAGAAAATGGCGCTTTCATAGAAGCGCCATCTTCTGGCGCTGTATCCAACTCTTCCAGCTGCCCTGAAGCCGGGTGGCTAGCTAGGTAATAATGGAGTTAGGGCTAGCTGTATATTATCAGCTAGCCCTAAGCCCGAAATTCATGGTGTCACGCCAATATTAGACATGGCCACCATGAATTTCTAGTAAAGATAAAAAAAAAAACACAACACAGAAAAATATTTTTATTAGAAATAAAACACAACACAATTAGTGACTCCATCTTTATTGAAATAAAAAAAAACCCCTCCGCAGTAATCCTGGGTCAGGGTCCCGCGCCGTCCAATCCGGATCCAATATCATCTGATCGGTTTGCTGGAAGGCAAAGCGATCAGATGATGTGTCAGGTTCTAGGGGCTGAATCACATCACACTTCAGCTGATTGCATAAAAGCCGATTATACAATCAGCAGATGCATCGGTGCAAAAAAAAAATAAAAAAAATAATACTCACGTCTGTGCTGATTACCGGCAGCTCCTACAGCGATGGGGCGGGAGTCTGATCCTGTCCGATCGCTGCAGCAGCTGCCGGTAATCAGGGATGAAGTCTCCTGACGCATCCGCTGATACCGGCCGGGCGCCGGTGTCACCGCGATACTTACGATCACCTGATGCGTCAGGTGACTGCATCAGGTGATCCATCGCCAGGTCCTGCATCCATCGGAGGGTTCCCGGCCGTCTGCACACAGCCGGAGCGGGGGTGGCGATACCGTGAGAGGATCTGGGAGCGGGCATGGCACCGGGAGGCTGCAGACAGGTGAGTATAACTTTTTTTTTTTTTTCTACTGTTAACTTTTGTTTTTGCAGCCGCTTCCACCTCCTGCCTGTACATGGCGCCGCACGGCAGCATACATTCACAGGACGGGAGGTGGACGTGGCGGTGACGGTACTGGGAGGATTCACGCTTCTGTATTTACTGACAGAAGGAATCCTCTTCCTGTACACGTCACTTTACTACCCACCTCCTGCGTTTATAGCTGCATTTTTGGTCTTCAAAACGCACCAAAACGCACCAAAACGCAGCTATTTGCGTTTCTCATTGCGTCTTTCAACATCCCATTGAACTCAATGGATGAAAAGCGCAGTGAAAAACGCGGGAATAATTGACATGCTGCGTTTTTGTGGTCACCACAAAAACGCAGCTGAAAAAAAACGCTGTGTGGGGACTTTGCTGGGGAAGCAAAGTCATGCAGTTTTGAGGCCAAAAACGCACCCGAAAAACGCGCAAAAACGCCGAGAAAAACGCACTGTGTGCACATAGCCTTATGCAGCCACCACTAGGGGGAGCTCACTACATACAGATTTATACATTCACCACTAGAAGGAGCTCACTACATACAGATTTACACAGCCACCACTAGAGGGAGCTCATTACATACAGATTTATACAGACACCACTAGGGGGAGCTCACTACATACAGATTTATACAGTCACCACTAGAGGAAGCTCACTACATACAGATTTATACAGACACCACTAGGGGGAGCTCACTACATACATATTTCAGCAGATCAGTCAGGTCTCCAATTCTCCCTTCCAACTGCAATAAATGAGATATATATCTTGGAAAATATGTTTCTCTATTATTAAATCACTAATTTAATAATTTCTTGTAACAAGTTGTTTTAATCCGCCCCTGACTCACAGAATTCTGCTTTCTCTACCCACCCTTACAGAAAGCCTGTGAATCTTAATTTCCCCACCCATGCAGAAACAAAGTCTTCTTCTCCAGCCCATATAGAGTAATGGCAGCTATTTTAGCCATGAAAATTTGAGGCTGTGGGTTGTATTAATCACTTAAGCTGGTTAATGATACAATAGTCATTATTTACAATAGTCATTAAGATAGTTCCTTTGATCTAGATGATGGATACCAGGACTGTACCACATGTATCCAACACCAGCCGGCAACAACCCCCATCACCTCGTCAGTGTCCTAAGTACCCCAGGCAGCCCTCCCAATGCTAACTGTGCATTGGGGGAGGTATTTTCCTGAGGCCGAAACCCTCATCTGGGACTGCATGTGATACCCCTTGTTGTTACGGTTGCTGCGAGCACTGGAGACTATGTCCAGATTTCTTGCTACTGCACATGTGCGAGCACTGGAGACTAAGTCCAGATTTCTTGCTACTGCACATGTGCGAGCGCTGGAGACTAAGTCCAGATTTCTTGCTACTGCACATGTGCGAGCGCCGGAGACTAAGTCCTATCTTGGAGCCATTGCACATGTGCGGGTGACATCATCGCTGACACGAGGTCACATGTCTCTGACACCTTCTATGCCGATTGGTCGCTGGTCATGTGCTTGTGACGCCTTGCTCGGTGATAGGCCAGCATGACGTCACTCCTGTCGTTCTGGCAGCGGATTGGCTCTGGTGTCCTCCATCTTGGATGAGGCACAGAGTCTATATAAGACCCTGACACACGCCGCATGGCGCTCAGTCCTCTTGGTTCATGCATAAGAGTAGACGCTCTGTGCGCGTTCCTCTAGGCATTCCTCTGTCTATGCTAGGTGAGCGCTACCGGCAGGGTAGCGTTCTTATACCTTACAGCTTCGGCTGCTGTCCGTATCCTTACCTCTTAGGGGAGCGGACATAGGCAGGTGCCTGAGGCACATGGTCTGGCTGGGCCTTGTGATTCGACTCGTAGGTGGACGTTGCCGCTAGGGTAACGTTCCTTATACTGCGTCTGGCAGTTGTTCGTATCCTCGCACACTAGGGGAGCGAACAGAGGTAGGAGCTTTGTGCGGCTTACGCTGCTGTTCGTCTCTTTTGCACCACTAGAAGAGCGGACCTAGACAGGTGCCATATCTAGTGGTTCGTGTCCTCGCACACTAGTGGAGCGAACGCAGGTAAGCGCTTTGTGCGGCTTACGCTGCTGTTCGTCTCTTTTGCACCACTAGAAGAGCGGACCTAGGTAGGTGCCATTTCGCACACATTGCCTTTGTCTCTGTGATTATTAACAAAGATCATTCCACACACCCTCCAAGTAAGGGAGGAATTGCTTTACTTACTTATTATATCCTTCTGTGAGTTAACAGAGGTATTGCACTCTGCCATAGTCTGCAGCAGAGTCTTTGCACGGTGGACCCTGACTGTCTGATACTCCTTTAGGTTATTATCAGTCAGCCCCCCGTAACACTTGTGGTCAGGGCTCAACTGGGTCTACAATCCCCATCCACATAATGGGACTAGTAGCTGAGAGAACAATGGCTTAATTGGGGTCCCTGAGATACTTAAGAGAGCATTGGAATGGTTGCTTTTCCCTAATTACCAATCTCATGCCTGGCCTTCTGTGTACCTGACAATGACAAGCAATATCTAATAAAACACAACAGTGCTCATTCCTGGAAAAAGTCTGAATCTCTTAGAATTGTGGACTCTGCTCTACATCCATTATCTTCATTTAACCTCCTTACCAAACCCCTTATGACATACCAGTACATAAAATACCAACTCCCTAATTTTGATGTGCATTCTTATGATAACGCCACATGTTTCTCAGCAAATGATGGCTGAATTTATCAGCCATCATCTGCCTTTAACATTCGTGGATGAATTGGAGCTCTGCGTCTGGCCGTTAACCTGATAAATGCCTGTCAGTCTCTGACAGTGGCATTTAACACATGCCTTGAGGGGTCCTCACCATTCTATGTGCACATTAGCTTGCCCCTGACGTGATTCCAGGGTATGGATGGGTTGCCATGACAGCCAGGAGTCTGCTAATATCCCTGTGCTTGTCATGAAAGGTCTCCTGTGAAGGCCAGTGTTTAGTTGGCGTTCATAGGAGACCGTGACTTTAACTATATACTGTAAAGCAGTGTGTCACGGTCTTCTCTTGCTGAGTTTTGTGACAGGCTCAGATTGGGCTTTCTCTGATACCATCCTAGACCACATGGGTTTCATTTCTTTAGGCACAAGAGGCGTTACTGTCAGTTTTGTTGCAGCAGCAGGCTCTGCTAAGCAGCTCAGCTGTTCCTGCTAATGTCCACTGCCGGCATGGATAAAAACCCTCTGCTTCCAGCAGGGGATGCCGGTTAGTCAGGATATTTCTGGAGCTTTGTCTGGAGGTGGACGGACGCATTCCTTGTTGCTTCAGCAGCTTGGTGTTTGGTTGTGTGGTATTTATCCCTGTTGTTGTTACTTTACCCTTACCCTTCTCACTTACTGTTTACACCTGTGTGTTTTCCCCTGCTAGGTGTTTATTGGTGCCTGGGAGTTTTTGTTACCCCCGTCTGTAGTTTTTGTTGGTGGGGGTTTCGGGGATCTCCATTCCGGTTGGTCCTTTTGAGTGGTGGGAGTGGAGGGCACATTATCATCAGGGCCTGAACAGGAGACAGGGAAAGGTTGGGGGCTCAGATGTCGCTACCATAAAGCGTAATTCTGGGTTGAGGGTAAGCCTAGAGTCCCTCCCTTGCTTTAAGGCAAGCATAGGGGCCCCCCGACCACTCACTCTCCCAATTCGGTCACGCTAGGCGTGACATAATAAAAACTGACAGTAACCCCTCGTGTGCCTCAGGAAATGAATGCCGTTTAATGTGTGTGGTCCAGGATGGTATGAAATGAAGCTCAACTTGAGCCTGTCACAAAACTCAGCAAGAGAAGACCGTGACACAGTGCTGTAGCATTGCTGTGTATATCAGAAGCGATCAGATGATCGCAGATTCAAGTCCCTCTAAGGGGACTAACAAATACAGCGAAAAGTATAACAAAAAGGTTTGAAAAATGAATTAAAAAAATATAAAAGTTCAAATCTCTACTTTATCCCCTATTAAAAATAAAATATATTATAAAAATAATAAAAAATATTAAAAATACACATATTTGGTATTACTGTGTTCATATAAGTCCCATATATCAAAATTTTAAATAAATGAATCCGATCACTTAACAACATAATGAAAAAAACCCGGCAAAATGCCAGAACTGCACAATAATACTCAAAAAAGTAATAACAGGTAATTAAAACATTGAATCTTCCCAATAATTATATCATTAAAAACATTGGCTACGGTGGAAAAAAAAACAAGCCCTCACATTCCTATGTTGACGGAAAAATAAAAAAAGACTTATGCTTCTTGGAATAGCGGGAGGAAGGAAGGAAAGTGCAGAAAACAGAAAATTGCTTTTTTTATTTTTAAAACAGGGAAACAAATTATATCAATGATACAACTGTGGCGCCCTGGACAAGCCAGGGGCCACAGAGCACAACACCCACACACCCCCGCACTCCCAGCAGGCACACCGAAGTCAAACACAAAACCCTTGTTGCCTTCCTCCAGGGGCTGATGTTCACACCAGGGGGTGGGCCAGGCGGTTGGCCCTGCCCACCGAGGAGTTCACAGTCCTGGAGGCGGGAAAACAAACAGATTAGTTTTGGAGGTGAAAGTGGAAGGAGGTGAAGTGGTAATGGAGCAACTAACTGACGGCGTCCGGGTGTGTGGCCCGGGCGGTACAGCAAGGTTGGCAGACGGTGGTGACCGTCTGCAGAAGTGGCTGATTGGAGTCTACCGTAAGGACCGTGGATGGGCGGTGGCCTGGCGGTACCGGACCGTTACGCAAAGAGAAGCCAGCACCATCTGGCAGGGGCTTACGGACCCCGGCAAGGCTAGGAGTCGCCGTGAATTTGCCGAATTCGTTAGTGAAGGGAACCTCCTGGGTTTCCCAACAGCCAAGTCCCGACAGAAGGCAACAGTCCAACCAAGAGAGGGAGACACCGCCACCGCCAAGGTAACCGTTTCTCAGGGCCAGAGCCTGCGGGCAAAAGGGGCTCCTCCAGCCCATATCCAAGCTGGGGAGCGGGTTACCGGTGGGAACCCATTGGAACCATCTACCGTACATAGGTGCAGGGAAAGGCAGTCACCACCAACCTGCCGGGAGAAACAACACTGCAGCCGCCTGTGGGACCCGTCCATCCAGCCGTCTGTTTACCGAGAACTGTGTCCTCATCATTGGCTGAGTGAGTACCACCGTGCCGTGCGGCACAGCGCTGTCCCCGCGACCCTGCACCTCACCAGGCCCTGTAACCCGCCTGAAATCCATCCCTACCCCATCACCGGGCCCCGAGACAACCAACCCCCTACCCACGGAGGGGAGAACTAACAACAAAGCTGCTCCCTGTCACCGCTCCCGGGATCCCCGTCTAGAGCAGCGGTGGTGTCACCAATATCACCACAAACGTGGGTGGCGTCACGGACAATAATCAAAACCCCCACAATCAAAAATCCCCTTTTCACTCACGTGCGAAGAGCGCCGCTCGAGTCCCCGGGATCCGGCCCACCGCTCGAGCCACCACCGAACAGCAGCGGCAGCCGCAGCAGCAGCAGCAGCGGCCGGACCCGAGCAGTGGGAGAGCGCAGCGTCCCCTCCTCTGCCCGCGACACAACCTCAAGTATTCCCTGATATCCTTACATAGCTCTCAGAATGGGGCGCACAGAAGATACAACAGAGCGACCCGAATAAAAATCCCAAATGCAACAATAAGAACAAGGTCCGCTTAGACGTCGTTGAAGCTTTGGCAGTTTAAAGGCTTATTCACATTTCCATAGATGGGTATTGTCGGTCCAAATAATTTTGCAATTTACTTCATAGTGAAATTTGCAGCCATTCTTCAGATGTCAACATATTTTCTTTTGTTTACAGCTTGTTCCCTTGGAGCCCGACCAGCAATGCTAATTAGCATAAAATGTGCATTGCTTACAAGCTCCAATCTGTTGAGTTTGGGGCACTCTCATAAGTTTGCTGAGGATGGCCGGAGCACGTTCTTACCGCCTAATCCTGGCCAACTTTAGCATGGTACTTTCAAGCCTGACATGTCATGGGTGTGTCACGGAGGACAGATAGTCATGTGGTTTCTGGCCATAGAAGGTCACAGTATCTGGCTGTGCAGAATGCTCCCTGACTTTCCATTGTTCCTGCTGTCAGTATTCATTGTCATAGGTAGCTTTCCTACTGGGTTTTCATCTCTCCCCCTTTTGAGGTCGCCTTCCACCCAGCTGCTGATCATCAGTATTCCCTTGCTGTTTAAATACTCCCTTCTTCCCTGGACTGGAGCTGGTGATATTATTCAGTTCATTCTAGCTCTGGTTGCAAGCAGGAGGCTTGTACTCCCCTGTGATATTATTGCTGAACTCCTGCCTGAGTCTGTGGATAAGTAGTTCATGCTTTTTCTCAGCATGTGCCCTCCTTGTTTCTTCCTTTATTGTTTAGTCGTGTTGACGAAGAGCTCATTCCACCCGTTCCCTATCTAGGGTCTACTAGGGATACTTAGGGTCAGGAATCGGGCTCAACGTATGGATGCAAAACCTTTCTAGGGTGGTGAGGGACCTCAGGGAGCAGCGGCACTCTTGATCAGAGGTCACCATCTCCCTCTTCCCTAGACGTAGGGGTCTGCTTCCCTTACCTTTCACCGCTCGCTTGGTACTTCCCTGAACCGAGTGTCATGTAGCACCCCTGAACCCCTCATGGTGCTACAAGGTTCTGCATTTCCACAAGGATGCAGGGCCTGCCCCCTTAGGGACCCAGAACCCCGGTGCCGGTAACACCAAGAACCCAGGTAATCCCAGTTTCCCCAACAAATCGCCCAGAGAATGGTACCCAGCTAGGGTGGGACCAATGGATGGCCGCCTCGAGTTGAAGCCACTCCAGTCCACTAGTTGACCAGGTAGGAGGGGCACACTGTGGACAGAGACAACTCAGGAAGTCAGTAGTCAGTTTAGTCTAAGTCTGAACTGCAGTGACAGGGAGCAGACAAGTGACATCCTGACTCGGGTTAACGGTGACCTGGTACCCAGGAGAGATAGTTGGCGGTGGAGTACGGTGCAGTACTCCACCGTGGGAACTACGCATCGACGGGGTACAGGACCCTAGGACAGAAAAGAGCTCAAGCCGACCTGTTAACACCTGCACAGCAACGGGACCATCAAGGACCTTGCTGACCCTAAAGAATTGAAGACTCAGTAGCAGAGGGAGAACTGGGGACAGGACCAGAGTCTCCAACCCAACACGGTTCATACTACCGTCAGGCGGACAGAAGTGGACAAACAACAGGCCGGGGACCCCCAGTGTTCCATTCCACGGGTACTCACGTACCAGAGACAGGTGCAGGGGAAGAAGGTACCAGAGAACCAGACTGGCACTGGGACGAAGGGGACCTTGAGGCGAAACCAGCCGGCCTCAGGCAACCAGTTAACATCCAAAGAGTGAGTAAACCAGTTGCACTGAATACCTGTCTGGACTCCTTCCAACGCTCAGTGCATGTAACGTTCAGTCCAGAGGTGGATCCACAGGCCCGTGCACCGGACTCCCCCAGAGAGACAACCAGTAGCGAACCCTTATACAGGGACTGTCTAGCGGCCTCCCCAGAGGGCCTAGATGCACAGCGAGTGAGTTCGGGTTTCGTGTCCTTTAGACGTCCGTACTGGATATGGCGATTCGTCCAATGGTAGCCATGGGCAGGATGGATGACAGGAACCAGGTACTGGTGCCGAGTGGAAACAGCAGATGGAGTCCGGGTCCAGCGAGGAGTGCAGGCTGATGTGGCCAGGTGGAATCCAGAACCGGTAATGGTTACGGACTGGCAGAGGATGACTGGATCCACAGCTGATGGTCACCGGGGCAACTCCTGGGAAGCGGCAGGCTGGACACACTCGGGTCGGCAGTTGGACACTGTGGCCAGAGACAGGGTTAACCTGGATACTAAGCACAGAGGGATCTGAACATCTAGTGCAAGAGATAGACTACAAAAACACGTTGAACAGGCACCGCCCACAAGAAAAGGAAGTTGTTATATACCATGTACCTGTAATCAGCCATATCCTGTTTCAGTGACGCTGGACCTTCAAGAAGAGGAGAGTGAGCGCGTCCGCGCCCTTGTGCGCATGCGCGAGGCCCGAGTGCCGGAAACCAATGCAGGACGTGCTGGGGAAAGTGGAGGAGATGCAGGTGAGGCAGATGCTGAGTCCTGGACCACAGCGGGACGCCGGGACCAGCGGACGGGGAGCATGGAGGACGCACAGGAGGAAAAGCAGGTGGAGCAGCCGTGGACAGGAGACCTGGGGACCGGACCAGTGAATGACAGGCGGCGCCGGGATCCCGGGAGCGTGACACTGTACCATACACCTGCTGGGGTAATATCCTACTTGCAAAGGGCCCAAGTCATCAGAGCTGCACATTCCATCAGCCCCAGCAAAACCTGCAGCGGCGGCTCCCTACCCTTAGCCGCAACACCGCAAGTGGCGTCACGAATAACTTTATTCACAAATCCCCTGTAAATATCCCCCATTACAAAAAGGGCCCAGGGCACGGAACCGGGTAATGGCCACCACCGTGACATTCCCCGTAGAGACACCGCCCGGTACCGAGTACCCCATATCTCTGGGTGCTACAGTGACATGACAGCAGTGGTGATCGGTCTCCGTGATAAAGAGGCATACTCATAACAAAAATGATAATATTTCAGAAACTGCTGAAAATTTTAATAACTAGTAAATTGCAAAAGTGTCTGTTTTTACATGTACTGTCAGCAATACCAAGAATGTAGAAAGATAGGAATAACAATTTATCTTTATAGCTACCGGGGGGTGTAAAGACTTTTTGTTCTGCCCTAACCCCATGAAAATACGAGACATTTTTCTGTATTTTAATACAAATCTTAGATAACTGAGTGACATCCGACACGCAGAATTGTGAGCTGATCCCCGGATAAGCATCAGTGGAGACAGAGCAGGCAGCTTCTCCGACTATTTGTACTTTTATCCTCCATCTACAATGCCATGTCTCCATTTCCAATAACATTTTGTAGCTATCCTGTATTATTAATGTGCAGTATGTCAGAATGCAGCACTGGAGGGAAGGAAATAATTAATGGATGAAGCATCTCGCAGTTTGGGTCTTACCGCGATCACGTGGCTCCCACGGATGCTACGTTGTTCTCTACATACTTCATCACTGCACGACTAGTGAGGTGAATAAACGGCCACGTAAGCATTTCAGAACAGCGAGAGAGGGATTCTCCAAGGTCTGGTCCTTCCTATAGCTGCAATTATACAGGAATTTCTTCTTATCCTCAGCCGATGAATAACAAGACACACTGAACTGTAACGCCGGCTATTGGACTTATGTTGTCAGAATAAGAGATTCCAGAATGTAAGAACATTGAATGGAGTTTTCAGATAAAAAGAGATACAAAGATTGTCCAGTGTTCACGAGGAATTCAATAATTCTAGAAAAATTTGGTCACAGAAGAACATATGTGACGCCCTGTCAAACCCAGGAAGTCACAAATAGGCCCCTGCATAACACCTTCCCTCACTAGGAAACACACAGCCAACCATTAAACCCTAGTCACACCCCTTAGGGATGGATAAACACACCAGTGGGCGTGACCAGGCGGTTGGAACACGCCCACCCAGGGGTCCAGACAGCCCGGGGCGGGAAAAGCAGTCAGTCGAGGTCAGAAAGTGTTAGAGTTCAGTTTGGAGAGGAGTGTGGGCTGGAGCTAGGGGTAGCTCCAGCAGTCAAGCCCAAGTTGAGCGGTGCCAGGGTAGGAAGCCCTAGTGCCTTGGCTAGGAGGCAGACGGTGGTCTCCGTCAACTGGAGACAGGAAGACGGCTTGGTGGAACCGAGGTGGACCGGGCCAGGGTTGTAGCCCACCGGTACCGACATGGGGAACTGACCCGGAAACCGTAGCACAAAGGGGGGTACTTGGACCCTGAAGCCAGGAGCCAGAAACAAGTGGAACTGGTTAATTAACCGATTGAGGTCAGGACTAGAGGTCCTGTGCCACCCAAAGTCCCTCATAGAAGACAACAGCCCACCGATTAGGGATAAGAGGTCACCGCCAAGGCCCATAGATCCCACGGGCCAGCGTCTGCGGGCATGGCTCCTTAGGCCACATCCAGCCGGGAGCGGACTCCTACGTTTCAAACTGGGAAGTCTTTTCTACTTAAACAGTGCAGGAAAAGGATAGAGACCACCAGCCAGGTGGGGGATACCGAACGCAACCGGCTGCGGCACCAGCCACCACCACCTTGGTTTACCAGAGACTCGTGTGTGTTTACTAACAGTGAGTACACCAGCACCCTCTGCGGTCGTCATTCCCCCTGTACCAGAGCCATCGGGTCCCGGGGCCACCATCCCTGCCCACGGAGGGGTTAACATCTTGCTGAACAACATCTCCCCCGGGTGCCCCGTAACAGCAGCGGTGGTGTCCCACCTTACCACACACTGTGGGTGGTGTCACGAACTTATTACGGCCTAGCTCATACATCTACATCCCCCATTTTATTCGGCATGTCCACGAGACCCCTGGGTCCGGAGACCCTCGAGCCACCACCCCTGAAGGTCTGGGGCCGAACAGCGACCGGCTGCTGGCACGGGGGAGCACACATACACCCTCACACAACACCATCCTACACCAGGTTCCATCTGCCACAAAACCCTAGCCACCCCCCAGGGTAAGAAGGACACACCAGTGGGCGGTACAAGGCGGATTGGGAGCGCCCGCCTAGGGGTCTTGAGGATCCGGGGGAGGGAAGCAGTCAGTTTGTCTTAAGTTCAAGTCCAAGTGACAGTGCAAGTTGAAGCCTGAGCATAGTGCAGAGTAGTCAGGGTAGTGGCCCTGGTCTTCTGGCTAGGTGGCAAGCAGTGGACTGTGTCCAAAGGCGATGGGAGTCCAGTCGTGGGAAATCCAGAGTGGACCGGGATAGGGATGGAGCCTGCCGGTACCGACTGCGGAGATCCGGTCCGGAAACCGTGCACAGGCGGGGTACCTGGTCCCTAGTTAGAAGACGGTTGCAAGCCCCTTCTCTAATTCACCAGGACAGGAGCAAGGTTCCACTCGTTGTTCCGAAGTGTTAGTCCAGATAGAGCGAAAAGGCAGCCCACCGCGGGGGATAGGGTATCTGCAACAACCCACTGAGATCCCAAGGGTCAGTTTTCGCAGGCACATCTCCTATCCAAAACCAAACCTGGAGTGGACTTCCCCGTTCCACACGAGGTCGTCTAAAATAGCAGGAAAATACAGAGTGCCGGAGGAAGGGACACTGGTACACCAGCCGGGTGTGGGAACCGTATACACCCTGAAGCGGCAGCCGGCCACTGACACCTAGGTTTACTAGCAGACTTGTGCATTTATTCAATCATGAGTACACCAACATCCCCCGGTCCAGCCCGGTGCATTACCACCAGCAGCATTCACCTCCTGTGTTCTGGACACTGAGTGCCGGGGCATCCACCCCTAACCATGGAGGGGTTAACATCCAGCTGCCATTCCATCGTCCCTGGGTGCTCTCCAACAGCAGCGATGGTATTCCCTCTTACCACACCCCGTGGGTGGTGTACTGCCCCGTGCTCGGCAGCCGAGGCGCTCAGATCCGGACTTTCAGTGGGTGGCTCGAGGGTCTCCGGACCCGGGGGTCCTGCGGTCACGTCGATCAAAAAGGTGTTGGTGGTTTGGGGACGTAGGTGTACGGCCGGAGCCGTGGTTAAGTTCGTGACGCCACCCACGGGATGTGGTAAAGGTGGACACCACCGTTGCAGTTACGGGGCACCCGGGGGAGATGTTGCGCAGCAAGTTATTTACCCCTCCGTGGGCGGGATGGTGGCCCCGGGACCCGTTGGGGGTTGTTTGGCGGTGCAGGGAGATGGGCGGCCGGAGGGGACTGATGTACTCACTATTAGTAAACACACGAGTCTCTGGTAAACCAAGGTGATGGTGGTCGGTGCCCGCAGCCGGCTGCAGTCTGGTCCCCTACCTGGTTGGTGGTCTCCGTCTTTCTCCTGCACCTGCAACGTCAGGAGTCCGCCCCGGCTTGTGGTTGCCTGAGGAGCCCTTTGTCCCGCAGACGCTGGCCCGTGGGATCTCTGTGCCGTGGCGGTGGCTTTCTATCCCCCTTGTTGGGTTGTTGTCTTTAGTTGGGACTTTGGGTGGGACAGGACCTCTAGTCCTGGCCGCAATCAGTGAATTAGCTAGCCCCCAGTAGCTTCTGGACCTAGATTCAGGGTCTGTGTACCCTCCTTTGTGTGTGCTCCGGTTTCCGAGTCGGTTCCCCAGGTCGGTACCGGCGGGCTACTACCCTGTCCCAGTCCACCACGGTTCCACCGAGCCGTCTTCCCGACTTCTGCAGACGGGGCCCGCCGTCTGCCTCCTAGCCAGCAGTACCAGGGCTCCTACCCTGGCACCGGTTCAGTTTTGGGGTCTCTCCTCTGCTGGAGCTGCACACAGCTCCAGCCCACACACCTCTCCACTTGACCTCTAGACTTGACTTTCTGAACTAGACTAAACTTTCCCGCCCCAGGCTGTCTGAGACTCCTCGGTGGGCATCTTCCAACCGCCTGATTCCGCCCCCTAGCCAGCAGTACCAGGGCTCCTACCCTGGCACCGGTTCAGTTTTGGGGTCTCTCCTCTGCTGGAGCTACACACAGCTCCAGCCCACACACCTCTTCACTTGACCTCTAGACTTGACTTTCTGAACTAGACTAAACTTTCCTGCCCCAGGCTGTCTGAGACTCCTCGGTGGGCATCTTCCAACCGCCTGGTTCCGCCCCCTGGTGTGTCCATCAAGCTCTGAGGGGGGTGACTAGAGTTTTATATGTTTGGCTGCTGTCACCTTGTTAGGGAACGGTGTAGTGCGGGGCCCTATCTGTGACTACCTGGCTGGCCAGGGCGTCACAGGTGGCGTCACGAAGTATCTATAACAATCCCTGTACACATATTGCCCCTTTTTATTTGAGTCTCCGCGTGACCGCCAGGTCCGGAGACCTCTTGAGCCACTGCAGATCCGGATCCGAGCAGCCCGACTGCTGACGTGATGGCGGCACACATTCCCAAGGAAGGAAAGACGAGATTATTTTTTTTTGGGACACTACATCCAAAAACATTGTTTATACCCCTAGTGAGAGACATTCAGAGACTCAGCCAAGCACCAAGCGTACTTGAGCACCCCAATGCTCGATCCAGTGATTTGCATACATACAGAACCTGATCTCTGAACTCGGACACTAAGTTAATTTAAAACTCTGGGGTTTGGAATAAAACATGAACTTTACAGTTCGGGTTCACTCATATCTAGATGGAGGCACAGACTAGTGGACAGCGGGCAGTGGAGATGTTCGGAAAGGTGAGTGGTGACGGGATCTGTGTCTTCTTTCCTTTTAAACTCTTAATGACCACTTACCTCTCCGGCTGCCCCATCTGCTTTCTGCCCAACATTCAGTCCTCTGTGCCTCCGTCACACCACATCTTCAGCCCATTGTTGACTCTAGGCTGGAGCTTTCGGCTGTGAGCTGGCCCTGGAGGTCATTGCACTTTCTCCTTCGCTGAGTCGTGGAGAAAAGTTCTGGTCTGCAGTGAGCATGTCTCAGAGGTCACTGTCCATGCACAGTTAACTTTGTGGTATTCTCACACTCAGAAGACCTGATCAAGACTGGGAGGTGCAGTGAAATGGCAGTGAAAAGGACTAAATAGTGGGCAGGGATCTATGGAAGCGGACGGAGAGGTGAGATTTATGTGAGTAGAAGTTTTTTGTTGTTGTTGTTCATTGTACTCTGGTGTCTAGAGAGACCAAACAGTATAATATGGATGTGTGGCGCCCCTGAGGCTCAGTTGCCACAGGGTATTGCATCTCACTTAAGGTGCAGTACTCATCCTGGGTAAGGAAGAGGTTAATTACCGGTGTTCACTTACACAAACACACAACTTAGGTACTTTCCCACTGGAACAGGGCTAGAGGTAGTCATCATAGCAATGGGACCTCCCCAGTCACTAGTGAGTCATCAGGAAGGTGGAGACAGCATGAGGGAAGTGAGGAACACACAGACTTTTACCTCAGAACAGTCTGAGATGCAGGAGAAACAGGTTCACTGAAGGGTGTGTGTTGTGAATGTCAGTTATGCTTTTGCTGCTGTGAGGCTCCCTCCTGTGGCCAGGAATGGTTTGGTCAGAGACCAGGTGTTTTGAACAATGGGCGTTTCCATTGCTAACTCTCTGCCTATTTAAACCCTGATCTGATAGCAGGCTATGCCGGATGTCATAGTTTCATAGTTTCATGGTTTTTAAGGTTGATGGGAGACTCTAAGTCCATATAGTTCAACCCGTAGCCTAACATGTTGATCCAGAGGAAGGCAAAAAAAAAAACCAATGTGGCAAACAAGTTCCAATGGGGAAAACATTTCCTTCCTTCGTCCACATCCGGCAATCAGACTAGTTCCCTGGATCAATACCCTGTCATAAAATCTAATATACATAACTGGTAATATTAAATTTTTCAAGAAAGGCGTCCAGGCTCTGCTTAAATGTTAGTAGTGAATCACTCATTACAACATCATGCGGCAGAGAGTTCCATAGTCTCACTGCTCGTACAGTAAAGAATCCTCGTCTGTGATTATGATTAAACCTTCTTTCCTCAAGACGTAGCGGATGCCCCCGTGTTCCAGTCGCAGGCCTAGGTGTAAAAAGATCTTTGGAAAGGTCTCTGTACTGTCCCCTCATATATTTATACATTGTGATTAGATCCCCCCTAAGCCTTCGTTTTTCCTGTCTTGGTATTGCAGCCCACCCATTCCTCTAATAATCTTGGTGGCTCTTCTCTGCACCCTCTCCAGTTCAGCTATGTCCTTCTTATATATCGGTGACCAGAATTGTACACAGTATTCTAAGTGCGGTCGCACTAGGGACTTGTACAGAGGTAGAACTATATTTTTTTCATGAACACTTATACCTCTTTTAATACATCCCATTATTTTATTAGCCCTGGCAGCAGCTGCCTGACACTGTCCACTAAAGTGAAGTTTACCATCCACCCATACACCCAAGTCTTTTTCTGTGTCTGTTTTACCCAGTGTTCTACAATTAAGTACATAATCATAAATGTTATTTCCTCTACCCAAGTGCATGACCTTACATGTATCTACATTAAACTTCAATTGCCACTTCTCAGCCCAATCTTCCAATTTACATAAATCTCCCTGTAATATAAAATTATCCTCCTCTGTATTGATTACCCTGCCGAGTTTAGTATCATCTGCAAATATTGAAATTCTACTCCGCATGCCCCCAACAAGGTCATTTATAAATATGTTGAAAAGAAGCGGGCCCAATACTGACCCCTGAGGTACCCCACTATGTCAGTTGTTCCTTGTTCACCAGCCTGCTTCATCCTGCTCTAGACCACATCTACCTTAGATAAGTGATTTGCTCTTTATTTGTTGTTTGGTTCTTTTGGCTCTTATCTGAGTTTGTCATTTGCTGTGGTTGTTGTCAGTTTATTTGCATGCAGGGATCTTCCCTCTCAGTTGCTTAGCTGGGAAGCTCCCTACAGCTATGTTTGGAGTATTGCTCCTATACGTCAATGTGTTTGTTTCTTCTTGAATTTGTAATGATTCCTGCTTTCTATTTATTGGTATGACAAGAGCGCCTGGTATAGGACGGAGTTCAGATCTAGTGATCTGAGGGCCTTTTTGTACTATCAGGTATTTGGATTTTTGCAAGATTTTTCTCTGGCCACCATCAGTCCCTTTCCTGTCCTGTCGTATTTAGTCAGTAGGGCCTCACTTTTTGCTAATCCTATCATCTATCTGTGTATTGTGTTTTTCCTATATCACCGCAGTCTTTGAATGTGGGGGGCTTGCTATTCTTTATCTATTTTCTGAGGCAGAGAGTTATTCATCTTTCCTTCCTTTAGGATAGCTAGCTTTTCCGGCTGGGTTTGCGGTGCACAGGATGTTAGTTCACCCCTCGGCTACTTCTAGTGTTGATGGTTAGTAAGGGGATGGCGGCCAGATTAGTTGCCAATGCTCTTGTCACCTTTTACCAATGATTTATGGTGGTCTTCCATGGTTCCGGATCATAACAGGTGTGCTTCAGAGATCCTTCACAGGGACTGATCGAGAGGAGTGCTTGAGAGCTCTTTCGGGACTGACTGAAGAGAGTGCCAGAGCAACAGGGACTCACAGGACCATGGCCGCTAAGGAGAGTGCTAAAGAGCTTCCTTAGTTAGGACTGGGCAGACTGGAAGAAGCAGGAGTTTACTGGGTGAGCTGGAGAGACAAAAGAGCAACACGGTAGCCGAGGGGTGAGCCTAACAGCCCCTTCGAGACCGGCGCAGTCAGGATGCAGAACCCTAGGGTGGTGTACACTCCACGTTGTGCCATCAGAATCTGCAGGGAAGGTGGATTTTATGTCCTATTGCCCACCACAAAGGTCATGGGGCACAGCAGCATATAGAGTCAGGAGTCAAAATCACGGTCAGCCCCACATTTGATTCGCGCTGCCTGCGGACGGAAACTAAACCCAAGGACACTGGGGTCCCTAAAGTAGCTTCACGCCACGGGGATCCACACTACAGAGGGCAAGGAAGGAAGGTCTCACAGCTTCACAACACCGGTGGTGGCTTCTGAATCATCCAGGATTGGCTGGGGCTCATCACGGTGGAAACCGGCACTCCAAGGGTGTCGACCTGACAGTGAGTAAAAGAAATTTGTCTACAGTCCTGGTGTTGTCCCGTCATTGCTGGCGCCGGCGCCAATAACCGCTACCCCCCACCATTGTCCTCCCTGGGGCCGAGCTTTGCCTGTAAGGAGCTGGACCATCTGAGCTGCGTTACTATCTGCCCCAGAGGAGAGCAACATCTCCCAGCGGCGGCTGATCATTGGCCGCATATCACGGGTGGCCCTGCAAACCAAACCCCCATCATCCCCTATACCGGTCGCCTTGCACCTCTTATTGACACTGAAGGGGCCACGGAGCCAGGTCAGGCCATTCACAGCAACCCCTACAACTGGTCCGGTGACGAGTAGCCCTGAGGCACCGTGGGCATGTCAGATACAATAATGTCTCTGCAAGCTAAAAATGGAAACTAGCACTGTACAGGCTAGGGAGTGAAAAGTACCTGTGCTGACTATATACATGTCTAGGGACATTTTCTGCCACCAATCTCCACATTTGATGAATACTCAACTTTACAGCTTCAGCTGAATTGATGGAAAACTAAGCAAATATACAACATTTTTCAGGTCCAAACTTCCAGTACAATAACATTTCACAATATCCTATTGTCAGCTCTCCTCGGTAATTTCTCCAGGTACAGAAGACCAGGCATGTTCTCGAAATCTTTCCTTAATGTATAAGGGGACAGTAGTAACGAGGCACCAGGAGACACTTTCTATATAATAACATGCTGTGAACATTTGGTTTGGAGCCATGGAGTGAGAAATGTGACATATACTGTAAGTCTGACATTCCTAATACTATATGATTATGACCTTACAGAAGGAGCATTTCCTGAGCGTTCTCCGCTTTCTTTCTGTATCAGAAATTGGGCAATCACCGCATAAATGGGAAAAGAGAATGGTCCGATGGCTCGGTGCTCATTGTGCGGCACAAAGCGCAGAACTTCTCTATCCCTCCTGACAGCTAAATTGAGGACATCTTATAGCCATTTCAAGTGATGTCTCTAAATTACAATTTGACTTTGATAAAATGTATCAATGTTAATTCAGCTCCTCACCAGATACTCACATAATGGAGGAAAGCTTTATTCTTTCCATGGCACATTGATCTGAACTGCAAGAACAATGCCAGGAAGGCAGAGGACTAGGATTTATAGGACCAAAGGAGACCACCAGAGGGTGGATCACCTGAGAGTACGAAACCACATCCATCTATCTATCTATCTATCTATCTATCTATCTATCTATCTATCTATCTATCTATCTATCTATCTATCTATCTATCTATCTATCAATCTATCTATCCCTCTATCTATCTATCCCTCTATCTATCTATCTATCTATCTATCTATCTATCTATCTATCTATCTATCTATCTATCTATCTATCTATCTATCTATCTATCTATCTATCTATCCCTCTATCTATCTATCTACCTATCTATCCCTCTATCTATCTATCTATCTATCTATCTATCTATCCCTCTATCTATCTATCTATCTATCTATCTATCCCTCTATCTATCTATCTATCTATCTATCCCTCTATCTATCTATCCCTCTATTCCTCTATCTATCCATCTATCTATCTATCTATCTATCTATCTATCCCTCTATCTATCTATCTACCTATCTATCCCTCTATCTATCTATCTATCTATCTATCCCTCTATCTATCTATCTATCTATCTATCTATCTATCTATCTATCTATCTATCTATCTATCCCTCTATCTATCTATCTATCTATCCATCCCTCTATCTATCTATCTATCTATCTATCCCTCTATCTATCTATCTATCTATCTATCTATCTATCTATCTATCTATCCCTCTATCTATCTATCTATCTATCTATCCCTCTATCTATCTATCCCTCTATTCCTCTATCTATCCATCTATCTATCTATCTATCTATCTATCTATCTATCTATCTATCTATCCCTCTATCTATCTATCTATCCCTCTATTCCTCTATCTATCCCTCTATCTATCTATCTATCTATCTATCTATCTATCTATCTATCTATCTATCTATCTATCTATCTATCCCTCTATCTATCTATCTATCTATCTATCTATCTATCTATCTATCTATCTATCTATCTATCTATCTATCTATCTATCTATCTATCTATCTATCTATCCCTCTATCTATCTATCTATCCCTCTATCTATCCCTCTGTCTATCTATCCCTCTATCTATCTATCTATCTATCTATCCCTCTATCTATCTATCTATCTATCTATCTATCTATCTATCTATCTATCTATCTGTCTATCTATCTATCCCTCTATCTATCTATCTATCTATCTATCTATCTATCTATCTATCTATCTATCTATCTATCTATCTATCTATCTATCTATCTATCTATCTATCTATCCCTCTATCTATCTATCTATCCCTCTATCTATCTATCCCTCTATCTATCTATCTATCTATCCCTCTATCTATCTATCTATCCCTCTATCTATCTATCTATCTATCCCTCTATCTATCTATCAAATCAAATCAAATCAAATCAAATAAGCTTTATTGGCAGGACCAAATACAAATTAGTTTTGCCAAAGCAAGTGTACATTAGGGACTGGGGCTGTGGGGATGGTGGGTGGGGACTGTAGGAAGGATGGATGGGGCACATCCAGGGTGGGGACTGTGGGGGCACTTCTAGGATGGGGGCTATGGAAGTCCATGGCTTATGATGGGGCATATCCAGGGTGGGGACTGTAGTAATGGTGGTTGGGGCATATCCAGGGTGGGGATTGGGGGGGCCACATCTGGGATGGGGGGCTATGGAAGTCCTTATCATAGTTCTCTTTCTGGAAGTCTATGACATTCGCTCACATACCGCGCTGCTATCTCCACTGCGCTCTCTTCTTCCCCCAGCAGGATATATATTTTCTCTTCCTCCTTCATGGAGCTGAAATCCGGGAAGAGATGGGAGAGTCTCCTGAAGTGAGTGTCCCTCACTGCTGAGTACTTGGTGCAGTGTAGCAGGAAGTGGGTTTCATCCTCCACGGCCTCCAGGTCACAGTGTTGGCACAGTCGGTCCTCCCTGGGCTTGTAGCTCTGCTTGTGTCGGCCGGATTTGATGGCTAGACTGTGGGCACTGAGTCTATATCGGCTCAGGGTCCTGCGGTCTCTGGGGTCCGGGAGTTTCTCCAGATATGGGGCCAGTCTGTAGTCTCTCTGTAGTCTCCTGTACGTGGTCAGTTTCTGTGAGGTGTTGATGTCGGTCCTCCAGTCACTGACGTACCTCTCCTGGCCCTCGTCTACCATCTTCCTGATTCTGGTTCTTGTCAGGCTGCTGTGATTGGTTATTTTGTCCGGTTGGGTTTGGGAGAGCTGTGCCAGGGGTCCTGGTTCATCTGGCCCACGTATATATATCAGAGCTTTGTGGTGATGGGAGCTTGGATTGCTACTCTGTAGGTGAGCCTGAAATGATAGTGACCTCTTCAGAGCTGCTAGGTGTAGAGGGAATCTGCCCAGCTCGGCTCGACAGGCGCTGTTGGAGGTGCTTCGATGGACCTGGAGAAGGTGCTTACAGAATTCCAGGTGGAATATTTCTGTTGGGCTGGAATCCCACCTTGACCAATCTGGGTAAGTGTGAGGGCCCCAGACTTCGCTGCCGTACAGGAGGATTGGGGCAATGATGGAATCGAAGATTTTTAGCCAGACCCTCACTGGTGGCTTCAGATGATACAATTTCCTTCGGATGGCATAAAAGGTTTTGCAGGCCTTGTTTTTCAGGGTCTCTTTGGCTTGTTTGAAGCTCCCTGACTGGTGAATTTCCAGGCCCAAGTAGGTGTATTTGTCTGTTCCTGTTAGAGTGCAGCCGTTTAGGACAAATGAAGGATGCTGGTCACATCTTCTTTTTCTCTTCTGGAACACCATGATGTTGGTTTTCTTTAGATCTATCTATCTATCCCTCTATCTATCTATCCCTCTATCTATCTATCCATCTATCTATCCCTCTATCTATCTATCCCTCTATCTATCCCTCTATCTATCCCTCTATCTATCTATCCCTCTATCTATCCCTCTATCTATCCCTCTATCTATCTATCTATCTATCTATCTATCTATCTATCTATCTATCTATCCCTCTATCTATCTATCCCTCTATCCCTCTATCTATCTATCCCTCTATCTATCCCTCTATCTATCTATCTATCTATCTATCTATCTATCCCTCTATCTATCTATCTATCTATC